>NC_045731.1:19317073-19331626 GCF_009834535.1 Camelus ferus | reverse complement strand
CGTGTGCATTTGGTGGGTACTTTCAAGAGAGCAAAGGGAAATGGACCTCAGTGAGACAGCAACGCACTGGCGCGTGAGGTTGAGTTTATCAAAATGTCCTATGGCCACATCCACTGCATCTGCAGGACCAGGGTCCAATTTGACATTTTGCCAATAGAGCACGTGTGGGGCTCAATCAGAGGTATCATGCATCTGGACTGAGGGTTCCTGGGGGTGTTGGGTTTGAAATCAGTATTAAAACTTTTAGGATCTGCTACATTCATAACCTGGATTGGGATTAAACTCTGGTTTGAGGCAGAGGATGCAGAACAGCTCTGTGGTTGCCTTCGTGAACACATAACTCAAGAATGAGAGAACTAGGAAGAGTGGTCAAAGTCTACAGCATGAGAAGATGAAGCATTTCTTACAGCATTATCACCCAAATGCAGATGCTACATTTTGGACTGCACTGAAAGGGTACTGCAACAAGGACACATAGGTCGGTCTGCAGGATCATCCCAGCAGGCCCCGAAGTATCACATCCATACATATGCTTCCACTGGTGTTTCTGTAGACAGAGAAGCTCTGGGAAGAACTGGTAACATTGGGACATTCCCATGGCAGTAGAAAGTACAAGCGCACTCTATGTTGGCTGCTTTGGAGACACATCAAAATGACATACAGAAGAATGCAGAGCTGAACACCTATAGAAGCTTCACTTCCACTAGAGGAAGTGCCAACTTCACTTTCAGAATTGTGAGATTAGTGTAATAAAAATGAGGTTCTACTAACTGAAACAGTATGGTGTGTTCATCACAACAAAGGCAACACCAGTATTTAGAGATATACCAGACAACACACACAGGAAAAGGGTATGGCATCAAGGTCTAGGGAAAATTGTCCTCACAGAAATACCATGGAATTGCATACACCAATAAGTCTAAAGTTTGCACTTAACCAAGCCCTATAAGTCTATATTAGATACATGATTGTACCTGACCTGTAGAACAAAAGAAGTATAGTAAAAGAAACAGAAAGTACCATTTTCAGTTCCAAAGAGATTGAAGGCCCAAAAAATAAGCTTTCATACAACTAGACGGCAAAACGATACCAGAGCAAGCTCGGAAAATGGAGGTGAGGGAAACACTGTTGTACCACAGAGCCTCAGATTCACAAAAGGCAGAATACCAGAAAAGGGGAAGAGAAACTCTAAAGAAGAATCCAATAGTATCAGAAAACTCAACGGATGAGATAAAAACTGGGCTAAAGTCAATCCTAAGCAGACTACATAATGCAGAGGGACTCGTGAATGACTGTGAGGACAGGGGAACAGAAATCCCTCCATCAAATAAGACACAGAAAAGCAAGTGCAAACCAACGCTAACATCACGGTTGAATCCTGGGTTAAGACAAAGCAGGTAAGAATAGTAATCATAGGATTCCCAAATGGAAAAGCAAGTGATAATATAATAAATTCTGAAAAGGAATTTGTCGAAAAATCAGAATGAAATTGCTGAAAGCCAAGAAAGTATCATCTATACGAATTCAGGAAGTACACAGCATCCAAAAGACGTGGAATAACAATAGACCAACAAGCAGCTGTAGAATTCAAATAAACTAAGTTCATGATCATCCCAGTGATGTAAAATGCACCTCGAGGAAAGCAACTTAGTCACAACAGAACCTCCAGAGGGGTTTCAGCTGATATCTCGGCAGAAATTTTGCAGCACGGGGAGGAGTGCCAGGACATAGACCATATCCTGAATGAGAAAAAGCTGCAATCTAGGGTAGCCTATGCCAAATGACCACCGTTTATAACAACGGCACAGCTAGGGAATTTCACTGACCGGCAAAAATTAAAAGAATTCAGCAGTTTGAGACTGATCCTACAACAAAAATTGAGAATCCTACCCTGAGTGGAAAAGTAGCAAGATGAAATGGAATTAACAAAACCATTATTGCAAAGCAAGAAGAGCCTGAGTTGCAAAGAGGTAAGAAGAAAAAGGCAAGGAGGACATCAAAATCCTAAAGATGGGAGAGAGTAGCAGGAAATCATAGTTGATTTTAAGCACTATCATAAGTGAATCAGCTTTCATGACTGTCTGAAGCAAAAGGAGAGATGCATGGCCTAATGTGTTTGCAAAACAGACAAACAAACACCAAAAGGTTACAGTTGGCTGACATATACCAAACAACCATGATTATTCAAGACAATATACTCAAAGTGATGTCAAGGATCCTTCAGCACGCATCGACCTATTATCGCTGTTACAATGTACTCAACACACTTGTATTCCAAAAACAGACGCGTGCATTACTATTCATAGGTACTGATCCAGAAGTGCATATCGTGAGCCAACCCAAATGACGGTTTTGAATAAGAGTGTGTCAGAGAACGGGATATAGACTTACAAGTCTTCCAACAGGATGAACGAATGCCTAATTCTACCCTACGTAGAGAAGAAATGGCATAAGCCTATAACAAAGACAAGTAGCTCTGCAAAACTGTACTAAGAGCAAAAGAGACAGACAGGAAAGTGCACGTAGGGATTGGTTTCATTTCTAGGAATTTCAGCCCCCATGAAACAAATGGATCCATGTTCTGAGAGTGTGGGTGTTTCAGCAGAAAGCAACAGACGGATATGTAATCTGGGTGAATGGATATGACACAAACATGAGTTTCCTTGAGTGGGTCTCTGTGTACTGTGAACTTTTAGAAAGTATAATAAGTGTGAATTCATAAAATGATCATGGACACACTTCCCTCCTTTGGACAGTGTATACAGATCTGAACAAAAGGAAAGAGGGAAGAGAAAAGGACCATGGGACCCTTGTGGATAGAATCACATTTCCCTTAGGAAACTCTCGTCTAATGCAGCATCACCCCCAACACGGACTTGATGCATCAACCACTGGGGATGGCAGTTACCGGTTGGATTCCAGGTGGAATTTTGGTGTGTACCACGAGGCGTGTTGCGGCTGGTGGATCCAAGGTAACTGGGCAGTATTCTGTGGGTGGATCAGTTTAATATTGGGTCTGCTACCCTATGTGGAGATTGGCTTAGGTCTTTTGTTCGGGAAGCTGAGTAAGTTCGAGATACTGCTGCTGCCCAGAGACCTGAGTTCAAAGGTCAGTTCCCAGAATCTGAAAGGGCAGACAGTGGAAGATCTGCCTGTCATCAGCTTACTGGTGAGGCTCCGAGGTATTTTCAGACTTGCCCAGTCCTGTTGACGTCGACTTTATGGGAGACACGAAGAGAAGCTGGCAGAAACACTGGCTGCATGGATTGAGGAGATGTGCGAACACATTGATGAAAGTTGTTCTGCTACAGTGGAGATTATCGGCATTGGAGACATCTCTAGAGCATACCAGGCTCGAAAGACATTCATGAGACCTACTGAACCTCGGTGATACTGGAAGAAACATACGGAGAGTCAACGTGCCCTTGAGAAAGTAACTCGATTCTCAGCTCCAAGAACGGGTCCAAGATTCCTGACGTCTAAAAGAGAAGAGATGGCAGAGATGATAAAAGCGCTCATGTTCTTGGAAGAGGTCGTGAGAATCCACACATCCCAAGGGGCATTTACGAACCATTCAGACTGAAATGCAACAAGCCCAGGTAAGCCTATTCCCACGTTTGTTCCTAGCTATCAATCACATGCTCTTCCCTCCACTCTACTCAGGCATCCATTTCAATGGATCAGAACCTGAGCTGCTATGAATCCAGTAGGAGGAGAGCAAGCCCATACTAGAATCAGTGTTCCTCCTCCTTCACACTCGGTGAACAAGAGTGAACTCCTTAAAGGTCATATAATCTCCACTAAAATTGATAGGAATTGAATACTTAGCTCACACAAAGAAATAATGACCTTCCCGTAGATTCAGGAAATGCTGGTGTTATGTATACTTTGGGCTGAAAGGAGTGTGGGAAGTTAGGGGAATCTTTGAGTGAACTTGAATATGTATTAGGCCTCAGATTTTCATGACAGTACAGGAAAATATTAAAATTCAGATAGTGAACTGAACTTTAAAAGGCACCAAACACAATAAGACACAGGTTATGTGGACATTCATTCACTTCCTTCAAGCCCCGGGTGCACTATATCTTGCAGGTGCAGATTTGGTTGTGTTAAATTGCTTTACCCTACATGATCAGATGATTAAGGCTTCTCAGCACTGATAGAAGAGCACCTGGCTGTCAATAACATAGCATAGCTGCAGCAGGTTTCCCATAGTTAAATGCCTATAGGTGCTTTTGGAATCAAGCCTAAATGTATATATTCTGTTTAGATTTTCTTGTATATTCCTAGAGAGGAATGTTACCCCTTGAAATGCCAGCATTGCCTAGTATGTGTCATTGGGAATAAAGGGCACCAGGTGCAAAAGGGAAACCCACGTTGGGGGTTATATCATGGTTCCAATACTTATTTCATTGTTCCTTTTGTTGTTGGAGACTTCAAGAGAAAAGGGTTGGCATGTCCCCTTCAAACTTTTGGAATGCTATTTTACATTGAGACTGTCTGTTTTTTCCTTAGTGCTGAAAATTCTTACACATATTGTCAAGTCTGGATTCTAGGTTGAGTTGGTAATTTTCAAAAACTAACTTCACTTTCATATAAATCCCAAAACACGTAAATCGATACTATAAACCTTCTTAAAGACTGCAACTGCCTTGTCATCTTAACGTCAAAGCTGGTGTCTTCAGACAAACACTCCGACAATGGCTGTAAAGAAAACGGAGCGAAACAAATATACAATTTCTGTGAATTATTTGTGAAAAGTGTTGATTTGTCGATGCCCAGTAGGAAGAGAACCAGTGCAAACTGCTCTCACTAGCTACCATAAACATAATATTGTAAAAAAACACTCACCCAGCCCTTGGCAAAGGACACTAGCTTAACAGCGGTCTGTTACTTCCAAAGACAGGATGAGGCCTCAGAAAAACCGGAAGCAGGAAAAGGCAAAGTAGAGAATGGAAACAAGTGCAGGATCTGACCTCTGGTAATGGAGCATCAAAGGTGAAACTCTGTTTTCCTTGGAAGCACACTCTCAAGCGGGCAGCAGGCATGGGCTTGAAGGTGATGCGCTGAGTGTAAGAAGAGTGCACAGCAGATTCTTGGCTGACAGAACTCAAAGAAATCAGCTCAAAATATCCCCACATTTGAATCTGAGACCAAGATCCGAGCTGTCAAATCTGAGCTAGCAGAGGCAGCGGAAAAAGAGGGATAGGGCTACGTATGATGGCTCTCGTTCAACTCAGGGATCTAGAGTGCGTTGTTGGTTTTGGTGGGTACATTCAAAAGAGCAAAGAGAACTGTGACGCCAGTGAGACAGCAACCGCACTGGCGCTTGAGGTTGAGTTTATCGATATGTTCTATGTCCACATTCACTGCATCTGCAGGACCAGGGTCCAATTTGACATTTTGCAAGTAGAGCACGTGTGGGGCTCAATCAGAGGTATCATGCATCTGGACTGAGGGTTCCTGGGGGCGTTGGGTTTGAAATCAGTATTAAAAGATTTAGGATCTCCTACATCATAACCTGGATTGGGATTACACTCTGGTTTGAGGCAGAGGATGCGGAACAGCTCTGTGGTTGCCTTCGTGAACCCATAACTCAAGAATGAGAGAACTAGGAAGAGTGGTCAAAGTCCACAGCATGAGAAGATGAAGCATTACTTACAGCATTATCACCCAAATGCAGATGCTACATTTTGGACGGCATGAAACCTTTACTCAAGAATGGGAGAAATAGGAAGTGTGGTCAAAGTCCACAGCATGAGAAGATGAAGCATTTCTTACAGCATTATCACCCAAATGCAGATGCTACATTTTGGACGGCTCTGACAGGGTACTGCACCGAGGACACATAGGTCTGTCTGCGGGATCATCCCAGCAGGCCCTGAAGTATGACATCCATACATATGCTTCCACTGGTGTTTCTGTAGACAGAGAAGCTCTGGGAAGAACTGGTAACATTGGGACATTCCCATGGCAGTAGAAAGTACAAGCGCACTCTACGTTGGCTGTTTTGCAGACACTTCAAAATGACATACAGAAGAATGCAGAGCTGAAAACCTATAGAACCTTCATTTCCACTAGAGGAAGTGCCCTGTGCACTTTCAGAATTGTGAGATTAGTGTAAAAAAATGAGGTTCTACTAACTGAAGCGGTATGGTGTGTTCATCACAACAAAGGCAACACCAGGATTTAGAGATATACCAGACAACACACACAGGAACTGGGCATGGCATCAAGGTCTAGGGAAAATTATCCTCACAGAAATACCATGGAATTGTGTACACCAAAGAGTCTAAAGTTTGCACTTAACCAAGCCCTATAAGTCTATATTAAATACATGATACTTCCTGAACTTTAGAGTAAAAGAAGTATAGTAAAAGAAACAGGAAGTACCATTTTCAGTTCCAAAGAGATTGAAGGCCCAAAAAATAAGCTTTCAAACAACTAGACGGCAAAACGATACCAGAGCAAGCTCTGAAAATGGAGGTGAGGGAAACACTGATGAACCACAGTGCCTCAGAATCACAAAAGGCAGAATACCAGAAAAGGGGAAGAGAAACTCTAAACATGAACACAATAGTATCATGAAAACTCAATGGATGAGATAAAAACTGGGCTAAAGTCAATCCTAAGCAGACTACATAATGCAGAGGGACTCGTGAATGACTGTGAGGACAGGGGAACAGAAATCCCTCGATCAGAAGAAGACACAGAAAAGCAAGTGCAAACCAACGCTAACATCACTGTTGAATCCTGGGTGAAGACAAGGCAGGTAAGAATAAGACTCATAGGAATCCCAAATGGAAAAGCAAGAGATAAAATAATAAATTCTGAAAAGGAATTTGTAGAAAAATCAGAATGAAACTTGCTGAAAGCCAAGAAAGTATCATCTATACGAATTCAGGAAGTACACAGCATCCAAAAGAGGTGGAATACCAATAGACCAACAAGCAGCTGTAGAATTCAAATAAACAAATTTCATGATCATCCCAGTGATGTAAAATGCACCTCGAGGAAAGCAACTTAGTCACAACAGAACCTCCAGAGGGGTTTCAGCTGATATCTCGGCAGAAATTTTGCAGCACGGGGAGGAGTGCCAGGACATAGACCATATCCTGAATGAGAAAAAGCTGCAATCTAGGGTAGCCTATGCCAAATGACCGCCGTTTATAACAACGGCAGAGCTAGGGAATTTCAATGACAGGCAAACCTTAAAAGAATTCAGCAGTTTGAGACTGATCCTAAAAAAAAATTGAGAATCCTACCCTGAGTAGAAAAGTAGCAAGATGAAATGGAAATAACAAAACCATTATTGCAAATGCAAGAAGAGCCTGAGTTGCAAAGAAGTAAGAAGAAGAAGGCAAGGAGGACATCAAAATCCTAAAGATGGGAGAGGGTAGCAGGAAATCATAGGTGATTTTAAGCACTATCTTAAGTGAATCAGCTTACATGACTGTCTGACGCAAAACGAGAGATGCATGGCCTAATGTGTTTGCAAAACAAACAATCAGACAAACAAACAAACACCAAAAGGTTACAGCTGGCTGACATATACCAAACAACCATGATTATTCAAGACAAAATACTCAAAGTGATGTCAAGGATCATTCAGCACGCATCGAACTATTATCGCTGTTACCATGTACTCAACAAACTTGTATTCCGAAAACAGACGCGTGCATTACTATTCATAGATACTGATCCAGAAGTGCATATCGTGAGCCAACCCAAATGACGGTTTTGAATAAGAGTGGGTCATAGAAAGGGATATAGACTTAGAAGTCTTCCAACAGGATGAATGAATGACTAATTCTACCCTACGTAGAGAAGAAATGGCATAAGCCTATAACAAAGACAAGTAGCTCTGCAAAACTGAACTAAGAGCAAAAGAGACAGACAGGAATGTGCACGTTGGGATTGGTTTCATTTCTAGGAATTTCAGCCCCCATGAAACAAATGGATCCATGTTCTGAGAGTGTGGGTGTTTCAGCAGAAAGCAACAGACGGATATGTAATCTGGGTGAATGGATATTACACAAACATGAGTTTCCTTGAGTGGGTCTCCGTGTACTGTGAACTGTTAGAAAGTTTAAATAGGTGTGAATCCATAAACTGATCATGGACACTATTCCCTCCGTTTGTACTGTGTATACAGATCTGAACAAAAGGAAAGAGGGAAGAGAAAAGGACAATGGGACCCTTCTGGATAGAATCACATTTCCCTTAGGAAACTCTCGTCTAATGCAGCATCACCCCCAACACTGACTTGATGCATCAACCACTGGGGATGGCAGTTACCGGTTGGATTCCAGGTGGAATGTTGGTGTGTACCACGAGGCTTGTTGCGGCTGGTGGATCCAAGGTAACTGGGCAGAATTCTGTGGGTGGATCAGTTTGATGGTGGGTCTGCTGCCCTATGTGGAGATTGGCTTAGGTCTTTTGTTCGGGAAGCTGAGTAAGTTCGAGATACTGCTGCTGCCCAAAGACCTGAGTTCACGGGTCAGTTTCCAGAATCATGAAAGGGCAGACAGTGGAAGATCTGCCTGTCATCAGCTTACTGGTGAGGCTCCGAGGTATTTTCAGACTTGCCCAGTCCTGTTGACGTCGACTTTATGGGAGACACGAAGAGAAGCTGGCAGAAACACTGGCTGCATGGATTGAGGAGATGTGCGAACACATTGATGAAAGTTGTTCTGCTACAGTGGAGAATATCAGCATGGAGACATCTCTAGAGCATACCAGGCTCGAAAGACAGTCATGAGACCTACTGAACCTCGCTGATACTGGCAGAAACATAAGGAGAGTCAACGTGCCCTTGAGAAAGTAACTCGATTCTCAGCTCCAAGAACGGGTCCAAGATTCCTGACGTCTAAAAGAGAAGAGATGGCAGAGATGATAAAAGCACTCATGTTCTAGGAAGAGGTCGTGAGAATCCACACATCCCAAGGGGCATTTACGAATCATTCAGACCGAAATGCACCAAGCCCAGGTTAGCCTATTCCCAAGTTTGTGCCTAGCTATCAATCACATGCTCTTCCCTCCACTCCACTCAGGCATCCATTTCAAAGGATCAGAACCTGAGCTGCAATGAATCCATTAGGAGGAGAGCAAGCCCCTTACTAGAATCAGAGTTCCACCTCCTTCACACTCGGTGAACAACAGTGAAATCCTTAAAGGTCAAATACTCTCGACTGAAATAGATAGGAATTGAATACTTAGCTCACACAATGAAATGATGACGTTCCCTTAGATTAAGGAAATGCTGGGGTTATGTATTCTTTGGGCTGAAAGGAGTGTGGGAAGTGAGGGGAATCTTTGAATGAACTTGAATATGTATTAGGCCTCAGTTTTTCAAGACAGTACAGGAAAATATTAGAAGTCAGATAGTGAACTGAACTGTAAAAGTCGCCAAACACATTAAAGACACAGGTTATGTGGACAGTCATTCACTTCCGTCAAGCCCCGGGTGCACTATATCTTGGAGGTGCAGACCATGGTTGTGTTAAATTGCTTTCCCCAACATGATCGGATGATTAAGCCTTCTCAGCACTGATAGAAGAGCACCTGGTTCTCAATAGCCTAGCATAGCTGCAGCAGGATTCTCATAGTTAAATGCCTCTAGGTGCTTTTGGAATCAAGCCAAAATATATATATTCTGTTTAGATTTTCTTGTATATTCCTAGAGAGGAATGTTACCCCTTGAAATGCCAACATTGCCTAGTATGTGTCATTGGGATTAAAGGGCACCAGGTGCACAAGGGAAACCCAGAATGGGGGTTATTTCATGGTTCCAATAGGTATTTCATTCTTCCATTTGTTGTTGGAGGCTTCAAGAGAAAAGAGTTGGCATGTCCCCTTCAAACTTTTGGACTGCTATTTTACATTGAGACTGTCTGTTTTCCTTAGAGCTGACAAATTCTTACAGAAATTTTCAAGTCTGGCTTCTAGGTTGATTTGGTAATTTTCAAAAACTAAATTCACTTTCATATAAATCCCAAAACATGTAAATTGATACTGTTAACTTTCTTAAAGACTGCAACTGCCTTGTCAACATAAGGTCAAAGCTGGAGTCTTCGGAAAATCCCTCCGACGATGGCTGTAAAAAAACGGAGCGAAACAAATATCCAATTTCTGTGAATTATTTGTGAAAAGTGTTGATTTGTCGATGCCCAGTAGGAAGAGAATAAGTGCAAACTGCTTTCACTAGCTACCATACACAAAACATTGTAAACACACACTCACCCAGCCCTTGGCAAGGACACTTTCCGATGAGTGGTCTGTTACTTCCAAAGACAGGATGAGGCCTCAGAAAAACCGGAAGCAGGAAAAGGCAAAGTAGAGAATGGAAACCAGTGCAGGATCTGACCTCTGGTAATGGAGCATCAACGGTGAAACTCTGTTTTACTTGGAAGCACACTCTCAAGCTGGCAGCAGGCATGGGATTGAAGGTGATGCGCTGAGTATTAGCAGAGTGCACAGCAGATGCTTGGCTGACAGAACTCAAAGAAATCAGCTCAAAATATCCCCACAATTGAATCTGAGACCAAGATCCGAGCTGCCAAATCTGAGCTAGCAGAGGCAGCGGAAAAAGCGGGGTAGGGCTACGGATGATGGCTCTCGCACAACTCAGGGATCTAGAGTGCGTTGTGCGTTTTGGTGGGTACTTTCAAGAGAGCAAAGAGAACTGTGACCTCAGTGAGACAGCAACCGCACTGGCGCGTGAGGTTGAGTTTATCGATATGTCCTATGGCCACATCCACTGCATCTGCAGGACCAGGGTCCAATTTGACATTTTGCCAATAGAGCACGTGTGGGGCTCAATCAGAGGTATCATGCATCTGGACTGAGGGTTCCTGGGGGCGTTGGGTTTGAAATCAGTATTAAAAGATTTAGGATCTGTTACATTCATAACCTGGATTGGGATTAAACTCTGGTTTGAGGCAGAGGATGCGGAACAGCTCTGTGGTTGCCTTCGTGAACCCATAACTCAAGAATGAGAGAACTAGGAAGAGTGGTCAAAGTCCACAGCATGAGAAGATGAAGCATTTCTTACAGCATTATCACCCAAATGCAGATGCTACATTTTGGACGGCACTGACAGGGTACTGCACCGAGGACACATAGGTCTGTCTGCAGGATCATCCCAGCAGGCCCTGAAGTATGACATCCATACATATGCTTCCACTGGTGTTTCTGTAGACAGAGAAGCTCTGGGAAGAACTGGTAACATTGGGACATTCCCATGGCAGTAGAAAGTACAAGCGCACTCTATGTTGGCTGTTTTGGAGACACTTCAAAATGACATACAGAAGAATGCAGAGCTGAAAACCTATAGAAGCTTCATTTCCACTAGAGGAAGTGCCCTGTGCACTTTCAGAATTGTGAGATTAGTGTAAAAAAATGAGGTTCTACTAACTGAACAATATGGTGTGTTCATCACAACAAAGGCAACACCAGGATTTAGAGATATACCAGACAACACACACAGGAACAGGGCATGGCATCAAGGTCTAGGGAAAATTAGTCCTCACAGAAATACCATGGAATTGCATACACCAAAGAGTCTAAAGTTTGCACTTAACCAAGCCCTATAAGTCTATATTAGATACATGATAGTACCTGACCTGTAGAGTAAAAGAAGTATAGTAAAAGAAACAGGAAGTACCATTTTCAGTTCCAAAGAGATTGAAGGCCCAAAAAATAAGCTTTCAAACAACTAGACGGCAAAACGATACCAGAGCAAGCTCTGAAAATGGAGGTGAGGGAAACACTGATGAACCACAGTGCCTCAGAATCACAAAAGGCAGAATACCAGAAAAGGGGAAGAGAAACTCTAAAGAAGAATCCAATAGTATCAGAAAACTCAATGGATGAGATAAAAACTGGGCTAAAGTCAATCCTAAGCAGACTACATAATGCAGAGGGACTCGTGAATGACTGTGAGGACAGGGGAACAGAAATCCCTCGATCAAAGAAGACACAGAAAAGCAAGTGCAAACCAACGCTAACATCACTGTTGAATCCTGGGTTAAGACAAAGCAGGTAAGAATAGGAATCATAGGATTCCCAAATGGAAAAGCAAGTGATAATATAATAAATTCTGAAAAGGAATTCGTAGAAAAATCAGAATGAAATTGCTGAAAGCCAAGAAAGTATCATCTATACGAATTCAGGAAGTACACAGCATCCAAAAGAGGTGGAATACCAATAGACCAACAAGCAGCTGTAGAATTCAAATAAACAAATTTCATGATCATCCCAGTGATGTAAAATGCACCTCGAGGAAAGCAACTTAGTCACAACAGAACCTCCAGAGGGGTTTCAGCTGATATCTCGGCAGAAATTTTGCAGCACGGGGAGGAGTGCCAGGACATAGACCATATCCTGAATGAGAAAAAGCTGCAATCTAGGGTAGCCTATGCCAAATGACCGCCGTTTATAACAACGGCAAAGCTAGGGAATTTCACTGACCGGCAAACCTTAAAAGAATTCAGCAGTTTGAGACTGATCCTACAACAAAAATTGAGAATCCTACCCTGAGTAGAAAAGTAGCAAGATGAATTGGAAATAACAAAACCATTATTGCAAAGCAAGAAGTGCCTGAGTTGCAAAGAAGTAAGAAGAAAAAGGCAAGGAGGACATCAAAATCCTAAAGATGGGAGAGAGTAGCAGGAAATCATAGTTGATTTTAAGCACTATCATAAGTGAATCAGCTTTCATGACTGTCTGAAGCAAAAGGAGAGATGCATGGCCTAATGTGTTTGCAAAACAATCAGACAAACAAACACCAAAAGGTTACAGTTGGCTGACATATACCAAACAACCATGATTATTCAAGACAATATACTCAAAGTGATGTCAAGGATCCTTCAGCACGCATCGACCTATTATCGCTGTTAGCATGTACTCAACACACTTGTATTCCAAAAACAGACGCGTGCATTACTATTCATAGATACTGATCCAGAAGTGCATATCGTGAGCCAACCCAAATGACGGTTTTGAATAAGAGTGGGTCAGAGAACGGGATATAGACTTACAAGTCTTCCAACAGGATGAACGAATGCCTAATTCTACCCTACGTAGAGAAGAAATGGCATAAGCCTATAACAAAGACAAGTAGCTCTGCAAAACTGTACTAAGAGCAAAAGAGACAGACAGGAAAGTGCACGTAGGGATTGGTTTCATTTCTAGGAATTTCAGCCCCCATGAAACAAATGGATCCATGTTCTGAGAGTGTGGGTGTTTCAGCAGAAAGCAACAGACGGATATGTAATCTGGGTGAATGGATATGACACAAACATGAGTTTCCTTGAGTGGGTCTCTGTGTACTGTGAACTTTTAGAAAGTATAATAAGTGTGATTTCATAAAATGATCATGGACACACTTCCCTCATTTTGTACTGTGTATACAGATCTGAACAAAAGGAAAGAGGGAAGAGAAAAGGACCATGGGACCCTTGTGGATAGAATCACATTTCCCTTAGGAAACTCTCGTCTAATGCAGCATCACCCCCAACACGGGTTGATGCATCAACCACTGGGGATGGCACTTACCGGTTGGATTCCAGGTGGAATTTTGGTGTGTACCACGAGGCGTGTTGTGGCTGGTGGATCCAAGGTAACTGGGCAGTATTCTGTGGGTGGATCAGTTTAATATTGGGTCTGCTACCCTATGTGGAGATTGGCTTAGGTCTTTTGTTCCGGAAGCTGAGTAAGTTCGAGATACTGCTGCTGCCCAGAGACCTGAGTTCACAGGTCAGTTCCCAGAATCTGAAAGGGCAGACAGTGGAAGATCTGCCTGTCATCAGCTTACTGGTGAGGCTCCGAGGTATTTTCAGACTTGCCCAGTCCTGTTGACGTCGACTTTATGGGAGACACGAAGAGAAGCTGGCAGAAACACTGGCTGCATGGATTGAGGAGATGTGCGAACCACATTGATGAAAGTTGTTCTGCTACAGTGGAGATTATCGGCTTGGAGACATCTCTAGAGCATACCAGGCTCGAAAGACATTCATGAGACCTACTGAACCTCGGTGATACTGGAAGAAACATACGGAGAGTCAACGTGCCCTTGAGAAAGTAACTCGATTCTCAGCTCCAAGAACGGGTCCAAGATTCCTGACGTCTAAAAGAGAAGAGATGGCAGAGATGATAAAAGCGCTCATGTTCTTGGAAGAGGTCGTGAGAATCCACACATCCCAAGGGGCATTTACGAATCATTCAGACTGAAATGCAACAAGCCCTGGTAAGCCTATTCCCACGTATGTGCCTAGCTATCAATCACATGCTCTTCCCTCCACTCTACTCAGGCATCCATTTCAATGGATCAGAACCTGAGCTGCTATGAATCCAGTAGGAGGAGAGCAAGCCCATACTAGAATCAGGTCCTCCTCCTTCACACTCGGTGAACAAGAGTGAACTCCTTAAAGGTCATATAATCTCCACTAAAATTGATAGGAATTGAATACTTAGCTCACACAAAGAAATAATGACCTTCCCGTAGATTCAGGAAATGCTGGTGTTATGTATACTTTGGGCTGAAAGGAGTGT
>NC_045731.1:19297536-19316973 GCF_009834535.1 Camelus ferus | reverse complement strand
GTTTCCTACAGCCATGGTCGGAAATTTGTCCGAAGACTCCAGCTTTGACATTATGATCAGTCAGTTGCAGGCTTTAGAAGTTTTATAGTATAGATTACATGTTTTGGGATTTATATGAAATTGACGTTAGTTTTGAAATTACCAAATCAACCTAGAAGCCAAGATCTTGACAATTTCTGTAAACATTTGTCATCTCTAAGGAAAAAACAGACAGTACTCAATGTAAATAGCAGTCCAAAGTTTGAAGGGGACATGCCAACTCTTTTCTCTTGAAGCCTCCAACAAACAAAAGGAACAATGAAATACATTTGGAAGCATGAAATATAACCCCCACCTTGGGTTTCCCTTGTGCACCTTGGTGCCTTTAATCCCAATGACACATACTAGGCAATGTTGGCATTTCAAGGGGTAACATTCCTCTCTAGGAATATACAAGAATATCTAAACAGAATATAACATTTAGGCTTGATTCCAAAAGCACCTAGAGGCATTTAACTATGAGAAACCTGCTGCAGCTATGCTAGGCTATTGAGAACCAGGTGCTCTTCTATCAATTGCTGAGAAGGCTTAATCATCCGATCATGTTGGGTAAAGCAATTTAACACAACCAAGTCTGGCACCTCCAAGATATAGTGAACCCGGGGCTTGACGGAAGTGAATGACTGTCCACATAACCTGTGTCCTTTAATGTGTTTGGCGACTTTTACAGTTCAGTTCACTATCTGACTTCTAATATTTTCCTGTACTGTCTTGAAAACTGAGGCCTAATACATATTCAAGTTCATTCAAAGATTCCCCTCACTTCCCACACTCCTTTCAGCCCAAAGAATACATAACCCAGCAATTCCTGAATCTAAGGGAAGGTCATCATTTCTTTGTGTGAGCTAAGTATTCAATTCCTATCTATTTAGTCGAGAGTATTTGATCTTTAAAGGATTCACTGTTGTTCACCGAGTGTGAAGGAGGGAGGAACTCTGATTCTAGTAGGGGCTTGCTCTCCTCCTACTGGATTCATTGCAGCTCAGGTTCTGATCCTTTGAAATGGATGCCTGAGTGGAGTGGAGGGAAGAGCATGTGATTGATAGCTAGGCACAAACTTGGGAATAGGCTTACCTGGGCTTGGTGCATTTCGGTCTGAATGATTCGTAAATGCCCCTTGGGATGTGTGGATTCTCACGACCTCTTCCTAGAACATGAGCGTTTTATCATCTCTGCCATCTCTTCTCTTTTAGACGTCAGGAATCTTGGACCCGTTCTTGGAGCTGAGAATCGAGTACTTTCTCAAGGGCACGTTGACTCTCCGTATGTTTCTGCCAGTATCAGCCGAGGTTCAGTAGGTCTCATGAATGCCTTTCGAGCCTGGTATGCTCTAGAGATGTCTCCATGCCGATATTCTCCACTGTAGCAGAACAACTCTCATCAATGTGTTCGCACATCTCCTCAATTCATGCAGCCAGTTTTCTGCCAGCTTCTCTTCGTGTCTCCCATAAAGTCGACATCAAGGACTGGGCAAGTCTGAAAAAACCTCGGAGCTCCAACAGTAAGCTGATGACAGGCAGATCTTACACTCTCTGCCCTTTCATGATTCTGGAAACTGACCCGTGATCTCAGGTCTTTGGGCAGCAGCAGTATCTCGAACTTACTCAGCTTCCCGAACAAAAGACCTAAGCCAATCTCCACATAGGGCAGCAGACCCACCATCAAACTGATCCACCCACAGAATTCTGCCCAGTTACCTTGGATCCACCAGCCGCAACAAGCCTCGTGGTACACACCAACATTCCACCTGGAATCCAACCGGTAACTGCCATCCCCAGTGGTTGATGCATCAAGTCAGTGTTGGGGGTGATGCTGCATTAGACGAGAGTTTCCTAAGGGAAATGTGATTCTATCCAGAAGGGTCCCATTGTCCTTTTCTCTTCCCTCTTTCCTTTTGTTCAGATCTGTATACACAGTACAAACGGAGGGAATAGTGTCCATGATCAGTTTATGGATTCACACCTATTTAAACTTTCTAACAGTTCACAGTACACGGAGACCCACTCAAGGAAACTCATGTTTGTGTAATATCCATTCACCCAGATTACATAGCCGTCTGTTGCTTCCTGCTGAAACACCCACACTCTCAGAACATGGATCCATTTGTTTCATTGGGGCTGAAATTCCTAGAAATGAAACCAATCCCAACGTGCACATTCCTGTCTGTCTCTTTTGCTCTTAGTTCAGTTTTGCAGAGCTACTTGTCTTTGTTATAGGCTTATGCCATTTCTTCTCTACGTAGGGTAGAATTAGTCATTCATTCATCCTGTTGGAAGACTTCTAAGACTCTATCACTTTCTATGACCCACTCTTATTCAAAACCGTCATTTGGGTTGGCTCACGATATGCACTTCTGGATCAGTATCTATGAATAGTAATGCACGCGTCTGTTTTCGGAATACAAGTTTGTTGAGTACATGGTAACAGCGATAATAGTTCGATGCGTGCTGAATGACACTTGACATCACTTTGAGTATTTTGTCTTGAATAATCATGGTTGTTTGGTATATGTCAGCCAGCTGTAACCTTTTGGTGTTTGTTTGTTTGTCTGATTGTTTGTTTTGCAAACACATTAGGCCATGCATCTCTCGTTTTGCGTCAGACAGTCATGTAAGCTGATTCACTTAAGATAGTGCTTAAAATCACCTATGATTTCCTGCTACCCTCTCCCATCTTTAGGTTTTTGATGTCCTCCTTGCCTTCTTCTTCTTACTTCTTTGCAACTCAGGCTCTTCTTGCATTTGCAATAATGGTTTTGTTATTTCCATTTCATCTTGCTACTTTTCTACTCAGGGTAGGATTCTCAATTTTTGTTTTAGGATCAGTCTCAAACTGCTGAATTCTTTTAAGGTTTGCCTGTCATTGAAATTCCCTAGCTCTGCCGTTGTTATAAACGGCGGTCATTTGGCATAGGCTACCCTAGATTGCAGCTTTTTCTCATTCAGGATATGGTCTATGTCCTGGCACTCCTCCCCGTGCTGCAAAATTTCTGCCGAGATATCAGCTGAAACCCCTCTGGAGGTTCTGTTGTGACTAAGTTGCTTTCCTCGAGGTGCATTTTACATCACTGGGATGATCATGAAATTTGTTTATTTGAATTCTACAGCTGCTTGTAGGTCTATTGGTATTCCACCTCTTTTGGACGCTGTGTACTTCCTGAATTCGTATAGATGATACTTTCTTGGCTTTCAGCAAGTTTCATTCTGATTTTTCTACAAATTCCTTTTCAGAATTTATTATTTTATCTCTTGCTTTTCCATTTGGGATTCCTATGAGTCTTATTCTTACCTGCCTTGTCTTCACCCAGGATTAAACAGTGATGTTAGCGTTGGTTTGCACTTGCTTTTCTGTGTCTTCTTCTGATCGAGGGATTTCTGTTCCCCTGTCCTCACAGTCATTCACGAGTCCCTCTGCATTATGTAGTCTGCTTAGGATTGACTTTAGCCCAGTTTTTATCTCATCCATTGAGTTTTCTGATACTATTGGATTCTTCTTTAGAGTTTCTCTTCCCCTTTTCTGGTATTCTGCCTTTTGTGATTCTGAGGCACTGTGGTTCATCAGTGTTTCCCTCACCTCCATTTTCAGAGCTTGCTCTGGTATCGTTTTGCCGTCTAGTTGTTTGAAAGCTTATTTTTTGGGCCTTCAATCCCTTTGGAACTGAAAATGGTACTTCCTGTTTCTTTTACTATACTTCTTTTACTCTAAAGTTCAGGAATTATCATGTATTTAATATAGACTTATAGGGCTTGGTTAAGTGCAAACTTTAGACTCTTTGGTGTACACAATTCCATGGTATTTCTGTGAGGATAATTTTCCCTAGACCTTGATGCCATGCCCAGTTCCTGTGTGTGTTGTCTGGTATATCTCTAAATCCTGGTGTTGCCTTTGTTGTGATGAACGCACCATACCGCTTCAGTTAGTAGAACCTCATTTTTTTACACTAATCTCACAATTCTGAAAGTGCACAGGGCACTTCCTCTAGTGGAAATGAAGCTTCTATAGGTTTTCAGCTCTGCATTCTTCTGTATGTCATTTTGAAGTGTCTGCAAAACAGCCAATGCAGAGTGCACTTGTACTTTCTACTGCCACGGGAATGTCCCAATGTTACCAGTTCTTCCCAGAGCTTCTCTGTCTACAGAAACACCAGTGGAAGCATATGTATGGATGTCATATTTCAGGGCCTGCTGGGATGATCCCGCAGACAGACCTATGTGTCCTCGGTGCAGTACCCTGTCAGTGCCGTCCAAAATGTAGCATCTGCATTTGGGTGATAATGCTGTAAGAAATGCTTCATCTTCTCATGCTGTGGACTTTGACCACTCTTCCTAGTTCTCTCATTCTTGAGTTATGCGTTCACGAAGGCAACCACAGAGCTGTTCCGCATCCTCTGCCTCAAACCAGAGTTTAATCCCAATCCAGGTTATGAATGTAACAGATCCTAAATCTTTTAATACTGATTTCAAACCCAACGCCCCCAGGAATCCTCAGTCCAGATGCATGATACATCTGATTGAGCCCCACACGTGCTCTATTGGCAAAATGTCAAATTGGACCCTGGTCCTGCAGATGCAGTTGATGTGGCCATAGGACATATCGATAAACTCAACCTCACGCGCCAGTGCGGTTGCTGTCTCACTGAGGTCACAGTTCTCTTTGCTCTCTTGAAAGTACCCACCAAAACGCACAACGCACTCTAGATCCCTGAGTTCTGCGAGAGCCATCATCCGTAGCCCTACCCCGCTTTTTCCGCTGCCTCTGCTAGCTCAGATTTGGCAGCTCGGATCTTGGTCTCAGATTCAATTGTGGGGATATTTTGAGCTGATTTCTTTGAGTTCTGTCAGCCAAGCATCTGCTGTGCACTCTGCTAATACTCAGCGCATCACCTTCAATCCCATGCCTGCTGCCAGCTTGAGAGTGTGCTTCCAAGTAAAACAGAGTTTCACCTTTGATGCTCCATTACCAGAGGTCAGATCCTGCACTGGTTTCCATTCTCTACTTTGCCTTTTCCTGCTTCCGGTTTTTCTGAGGCCTCATCCTGTCTTTGGAAGTAACAGACCACTCTTCGGAAAGTGTCCTTGCCAAGGGCTGGGTGAGTGTGTGTTTACAATGTTTTGTGTATGGTAGCTAGTGAGAGCAGTTTGCACTGGTTCTCTTCCTACTGGGCATCGACAAATCAACACTTTTCACAAATAATTCACAGAAATTGGATATTTGTTTCGCTTTTATTTTTACAGCCATCGTCGGAGGGATTTTCCGAAGACACCAGCTTTGACCTTGGTTGACAAGGCAGTTGCAGTCTTTAAGAAAGTTAACAGTATCAATTTATATGTTTTCGGATTTATATGAAGGTGAATTTAGTTTTTGAAAATTACCAAATCAACCTAGAAGCCAGTCTTGAAAATTTCTGTAAGAATTTGTCAGCTCTAAGGAAAAACAGACTGTCTCAATGTAAAATAGCAGTCCAAAAGTTTGAAGGGGACATGCCAACTCTTTTCTGTTGAAGACTCCAACAACAAATGGAAGAATGAAATACCTATTGGAACCATGAAATAACCCCCATTCTGGGTTTCCCTTGTGCACCTGGTGCCCTTTAATCCCAATGACACGTACTAGGCAATGTTGGCATTTCAAGGGGTAACATTCCTCTCTAGGAATATACAAGAAAATCTAAACAGAATATATATATATTGGCTTGATTCCAAAAGCACCTAGAGGCATTTAACTATGAGAATCCTGCTGCAGCTATGCTAAGCTATTGAGAACCAGGTGCTCTTCTATCAGTGCTGAGAAGGCTTAATCATCCGATCATGTTGGGGAAAGCAATTTAACACAACCAAGGCTGCACCTCCAAGATATAGTGCACCCGGGGCTTGACGGAAGTGAATGACTGTCCACATAACCTGTGTCTTTAATGTGTTTGGCGACTTTTACAGTTCAGTTCACTATCTGACTTCTAATATTTTCCTGTACTGTCTTGAAAAACTGAGGCCTAATACATATTCAAGTTCATTCAAAGATTCCCCTCACTTCCCACACTCCTTTCAGCCCAAAGAATACATAACCCCAGCATTTCCTTAATCTAAGGGAACGTCATCATTTCTTTGTGTGAGCTAAGTATTCAATTCCTATCTATTTTAGTCCAGAGTGTTTGATCTTTAAGGATTTCACTGTTGTTCACCGAGTGTGAAGGAGGTGGAATTCTGATTCTAGTAAGATCTTGCTCTCCTCCTCATGGATTCATTGCAGCTCAGGTTCTGATCCTTTGAAATGGATGCCTGAGTGGAGTGGAGGGAAGAGCATGTGATTGATAGCTAGGCACAAACTTGGGAATAGGCTAACCTGGGCTTGGTGCATTTCGGTCTGAATGATTCGTAAATGCCCCTTGGGATGTGTGGATTCTCACGACCTCTTCCTAGAACATGAGTGCTTTTATCATCTCTGCCATCTCTTCTCTTTTAGACTTCAGGAATCTTGGACCCGTTCTTGGAGCTGAGAATCGAGTTACTTTCTCAAGGGCACGTTGACTCTCCTTATGTTTCTGCCAGTATCAGCGAGGTTCAGTAGGTCTCATGACTGTCTTTCGAGCCTGGTATGCTCTAGAGATGTCTCCATGCTGATATTCTCCACTGTAGCAGAACAACTTTCATCAATGTGTTCGCACATCTCCTCAATCCATGCAGCCAGTGTTTCTGCCAGCTTCTCTTCGTGTCTCCCATAAAGTCGACGTCAACAGGACTGGGCAAGTCTGAAAATACCTCGGAGCCTCACCAGTAAGCTGATGACAGGCAGATCTTCCACTGTCTGCCCTTTCATGTTCTGGAAACTGACCCGTGAACTCAGGTCTTTGGGCAGCAGCAGTATCTCGAACTTACTCAGCTTCCCGAACAAAAGACCTAAGCCAATCTCCACATAGGGCAGCAGACCCACCATCAAACTGATCCACCCACAGAATTCTGCCCAGTTACCTTGGATCCACCAGCCGCAACAAGCCTCGTGGTACACACCAACATTCCACCTGGAATCCAACCGGTAACTGCCATCCCCAGTGGTTGATGCATCAAGTCAGTGTTGGGGGTGATGCTGCATTAGACGAGAGTTTCCTAAGGGAAATGTGATTCTATCCAGAAGGGTCCCATTGTCCTTTTCTCTTCCCTCTTTCCTTTTGTTCAGATCTGTATACACAGTACAAACGGAGGGAATAGTGTCCATGATCAGTTTATGGATTCACACCTATTTAAACTTTCTAACAGTTCACAGTACACGGAGACCCACTCAAGGAAACTCATGTTTGTGTAATATCCATTCACCCAGATTACATAGCCGTCTGTTGCTTCCTGCTGAAACACCCACACTCTCAGAACATGGATCCATTTGTTTCATTGGGGCTGAAATTCCTAGAAATGAAACCAATCCCAACGTGCACATTCCTGTCTGTCTCTTTTGCTCTTAGTTCAGTTTTGCAGAGCTACTTGTCTTTGTTATAGGCTTATGCCATTTCTTCTCTACGTAGGGTAGAATTAGTCATTCATTCATCCTGTTGGAAGACTTCTAAGACTATATCCCTTTCTATGACCCACTCTTATTCAAAACCGTCATTTGGGTTGGCTCACGATATGCACTTCTGGATCAGTATCTATGAATAGTAATGCACGCGTCTGTTTTCGGAATACAAGTTTGTTGAGTACATGGTAACAGCGATAATAGTTCGATGCGTGCTGAATGACACTTGACATCACTTTGAGTATTTTGTCTTGAATAATCATGGTTGTTTGGTATATGTCAGCCAGCTGTAACCTTTTGGTGTTTGTTTGTTTGTCTGATTGTTTGTTTTGCAAACACATTAGGCCATGCATCTCTCGTTTTGCGTCAGACAGTCATGTAAGCTGATTCACTTAAGATAGTGCTTAAAATCACCTATGATTTCCTGCTACCCTCTCCCATCTTTAGGTTTTTGATGTCCTCCTTGCCTTCTTCTTCTTACTTCTTTGCAACTCAGGCTCTTCTTGCATTTGCAATAATGGTTTTGTTATTTCCATTTCATCTTGCTACTTTTCTACTCAGGGTAGGATTCTCAATTTTTGTTTTAGGATCAGTCTCAAACTGCTGAATTCTTTTAAGGTTTGCCTGTCATTGAAATTCCCTAGCTCTGCCGTTGTTATAAACGGCGGTCATTTGGCATAGGCTAACCTAGATTGCAGCTTTTTCTCATTCAGGATATGGTCTATGTCCTGGCACTCCTCCCCGTGCTTCAAAATTTCTGCCGAGATATCAGCTGAAACCCCTCTGGAGGTTCTGTTGTGACTAAGTTGCTTTCCTCGAGGTGCATTTTACATCACTGGGATGATCATGAAATTTGTTTATTTGAATTCTACAGCTGCTTGTAGGTCTATTGGTATTCCACCTCTTTTGGACGCTGTGTACTTCCTGAATTCGTATAGATGATACTTTCTTGGCTTTCAGCAAGTTTCATTCTGATTTTTCTACAAATTCCTTTTCAGAATTTATTATTTTATCTCTTGCTTTTCCATTTGGGATTCCTATGAGTCTTATTCTTACCTGCCTTGTCTTCACCCAGGATTAAACAGTGATGTTAGCGTTGGTTTGCACTTGCTTTTCTGTGTCTTCTTCTGATCGAGGGATTTCTGTTCCCCTGTCCTCACAGTCATTCACGAGTCCCTCTGCATTATGTAGTCTGCTTAGGATTGACTTTAGCCCAGTTTTTATCTCATCCATTGAGTTTTCTGATACTATTGGATTCTTCTTTAGAGTTTCTCTTCCCCTTTTCTGGTATTCTGCCTTTTGTGATTCTGAGGCACTGTGGTTCATCAGTGTTTTCCTCACCTCCATTTCAGAGCTTGCTCTGGTATCGTTTTGCCGTCTAGTTGTTTGAAAGCTTATTTTTTGGGCCTTCAATCTCTTTGGAACTGAAAATGGTACTTCCTGTTTCTTTTACTATACTTCTTTTACTCTACAGTTCAGGTACTATCATGTATTTAATATAGACTTATAGGGCTTGGTTAAGTGCAAACTTTAGACTCTTTGGTGTACGCAATTCCATGGTATTTCTGTGAGGATCAATTTTCCCTAGACCTTGATGCCATGCCCTGTTCCTGTGTGTGTTGTCTGGTATATCTCTAAATCCTGGTGTTGCCTTTGTTGTGATGAACACACCATACCTGCTTTCAGTTAGTAGAACCTCATTTTTATTACACTAATCTCACAATTCTGAAAGTGCACAGGGCACTTCCTCTAGTGGAAATGAAGCTTCTATAGGTTTTCAGCTCTGCATTCTTCTGTATGTCATTTTGAAGTGTCTGCAAAACAGCCAACGTAGAGTGCGCTTGTACTTTCTACTGCCATCGGGAATGTCCCAATGTTACCAGTTCTTCCCAGAGCTTCTCTGTCTACAGAAACACCAGTGGAAGCATATGTATGGATGTCATACTTCAGGGCCTGCTGGGATGATCCCGCAGACCGACCTATCTGTCCTCGGTGCAGTACCCTGTCAGTGCCGTCCAAATGTAGCATCTGCATTTGGGTGATAATGCTGTAAGAAATGCTTCATCTTCTCATGCTGTGGACTTTGACCACTCTTCCTAGTTCTCTCATTCTTGAGTTATGCGTTCACGAAGGCAACCACAGAGCTGTTCCGCATCCTCTGCCTCAAACCAGACTGTAATCCCAATCCAGGTTATGAATGTAGCAGATCCTAAATCTTTTAATACTGATTTCAAACCCAACGCCCCCAGGAACCCTCAGTCCAGATGCATGATACCTCTGATTGAGCCCCACACGTGCTCTATTGGCAAAATGTCAAATTGGACCCTGGTCCTGCAGATGCAGTGGATGTGGCCATAGGACATATCGATAAACTCAACCTCACGCGCCAGTGCGGTTGCTGTCTCACTGAGGTCACAGTTCTCTTTGCTCTCTTGAAAGTACCCACCAAAACGCACAACGCACTCTAGATCCCTGAGTTGTGCGAGAGCCATCATCCGTAGCCCTACCCCGCTTTTTCCGCTGCCTCTGCTAGCTCAGATTTGGCAGCTCGGATCTTGGTCTCAGATTCAATCGTGGAGATATTTTGAGCTGATTTCTTTGAGTTTTGTCAGCGAAGCATCTGCTGTGCACTCTGCTAATACTCAGCGCATCACCTTCAATCCCATGCCTGCTGCCAGCTTGAGAGTGGGCTTCCAAGTAAAACAGAGTTTCACCGTTGATGCTCCATTACCAGAGGTCAGATCCTGCACTGGTTTCCATTCTCTACTTTGCCTTTTCCTGCTTCCGGTTTTTCTGAGGCCTCATCCTGTCTTTGGAAGTAACAGACCACTCTTCGGAAAGTGTCCTTGCCAAGGGCTGGGTGAGTGTGTGTTTACAATGTTTTGTGTATGGTAGCTAGTGAGAGCAGTTTGCACTGGTTCTCTTCCTACTGGGCATCGACAAATCAACACTTTTCACAAATAATTCACAGAAATTGGATATTTGTTTCGCTCCGTTTTTTTACAGCCATCGTCGGAGGGTTTTTCCGAAGACTCCAGCTTTGACCTTATGTTGACAAGGCAGTTGCAGTCTTTAAGAAAGTTAACAGTATCAATTTACATGTTTTGGGATTTATATGAAAGTGAATTTAGTTTTTGAAAATTACCAAATCTACCTAGAAGCCAGACTTGACAATTTCTGTAAGATTTTGTCAGCTCTAAGGAAAAACAGACAGTCTCAATGTAAAATAGCTCTCCAAAAGTTTGAAGGGGACATGCCAACTCTTTTCTCTTGAAGCCTCCAACAACAAATGGAAGAATGAAATACCTATTGGAACCATGAAATAACCCCCATTCTGGGTTTCCCTTGTGCACCTGGTGCCCTTTACTCCCAATGACACATACTAGGCAATGTTGGCATTTCAAGGGGTAACATTCCTCTCTAGGAATATACAAGAAAAAGTAAACAGAATACATATATTTTGGCTTGATTCCAAAAGCACCTAGAGGCATTTAACTATGAGAAACCTGCTGCAGCTATGCTAGGCTATTGAGAACCAGGTGCTCTTCTATCAGTGCTGAGAAGGCTTAATCATCCGATCATGTTGGGGAAAGCAATTTAACAAAATCAAGCCTGCACCTCCAAGATATAGTGCACCCGTGGCTTGAAGGAAGTGATTGACTGTCCACATAACCAGTGTGTTTAATGTTTTTGGCGACTTTTACAGTTCAGTTCACTATCTGACTTCTAATATTTTCCTGTACTGTCTTGAAAAAGTGAGGCCTAATACATATAAAGTTCATTCAAAATTCCCCTCACATCCCACACTGTTTTCAGCCCAAAGAATACATAACACCAGCATTTCCTGAATCTATGGGAAAGTCATCATTTCATTGTGTGTGCTAAGTATTCAATTCCTATCTATTTTATTCGAGAGTATATGACCTTTAAGGATTTCACGGTTGTTCACCGAGTGTGAAGGAGGTGGAATTCTGATTCTAGTAGGGGCTTGCTCTCCTCCTACTGGATTCATTGCAGCTCAGGTTCTGATCCTTTGAAATGGATGCCTGAGTGGAGTGGAGGGAAGAGCATGTGATTGATAGCTAGGCACAAACATGGGAATAGGCTACCTGGGCTTGGTGCATTTCGGTCTGAATGATTCTTAAATGCCCCTTGGGATGTGTGGATTCTCACGACCTCTTCCAAGAACATGAGCGCTTTTATCATCTCTGCCATCTCTTCTCTTTTAGACGTCAGGAATCTTGGACCGGTTCTTGGAGCTGAGAATCGAGTAAATTTCTCAAGGTAACGTTGACTCTCCGTATGTTTCTTCAGTATCACCGTGGTTCAGTAGGTCTCATGACTGTCTTTCGAGCCTGGTATGCTCTAGAGATGTCTCCATGCTGATATTCTCCACTGTAGCAGAACGACTTTCATCAATGTGTTCACACATCTCCTCAATCCATGCAGCCAGTGTTTCTGCCAGCTTCTCTTCGTGTCTCCCATAAAGTCGACGTCAACAGGACTGGGCAAGTCTGAAAATACTTCGGAACCTCACCAGTAAGCTGATGACAGGCAGATCTTCCACTGTCTGCCCTTCCAGATTCTGGAAGCTGACCCGTGAACTCAGGTCTTTGGGCAGCAGCAGTATCTCGAACTTACTCAGCTTCCCGAACAAAAGACCTAAGCCAATCTCCACATAGGGCAGCAGACCCACCATCAAACTGATCCACCCACAGAATTCTGCCCAGTTACCTTGGATCCACCAGCCGCAACAAGCCTCGTGGTACACACCAACATTCCACCTGGAATCCAACCGGTAACTGCCATCCCCAGTGGTTGATGCATCAAGTCAGTGTTGGGGGTGATGCTGCATTAGACGAGAGTTTCCTAAGGGAAATGTGATTCTATCCAGAAGGGTCCCATTGTCCTTTTCTCTTCCCTCTTTCCTTTTGTTCAGATCTGTATACACAGTACAAACGGAGGGAATAGTGTCCATGATCAGTTTATGGATTCACACCTATTTAAACTTTCTAACAGTTCACAGTACACGAGACCCACTCAAGGAAACTCATGTTTGTGTAATATCCATTCACCCAGATTACATATCCGTCTGTTGCTTCCTGCTGAAACACCCACACTCTCAGAACATGGATCCATTTGTTTCATGGGGGCTGAAATTCCTAGAAATGAAACCAATCCCAACGTGCACTTTCCTGTCTGTCTCTTTTGCTCTTAGTTCAGTTTTGCAGAGCTACTTGTCTTTGTTATAGGCTTATGCCATTTCTTCTCTACGTAGGGTAGAATTAGGCATTCATTCATCCTGTTGGAAGACTTCTAAGACTATATCCCTTTCTATGACCCACTCTTATTCAAAACCGTCATTTGGGTTGGCTCACGATATGCACTTCTGGATCAGTATCTATGAATAGTAATGCACGCGTCTGTTTTCGGAATACAAGTTTGTTGAGTACATGGTAACAGCGATAATAGTTCGATGCGTGCTGAATGACACTTGACATCACTTTGAGTATTTTGTCTTGAATAATCATGGTTGTTTGGTATATGTCAGCCAACTGTAACCTTTTGGTGTTTGTTTGTTTGTCTGATTGTTTGTTTTGCAAACACATTAGGCCATGCATCTCTCCTTTTGCTTCAGACAGACAGTCATGTAAGCTGATTCACTTAAGATAGTGCTTAAAATCACCTATGATTTCCTGCTACCCTCTCCCATCTTTAGGATTTTGATGTCCTCCTTGCCTTCTTCTTCTTACTTCTTTGCAACTCAGGCTCTTCTTGCATTTGCAATAATGGTTTTGTTATTTCCATTTCATCTTGCTACTTTTCTACTCAGGGTAGGATTCTCAATTTTTGTTTTAGGATCAGTCTCAAACTGCTGAATTCTTTTAAGGTTTGCCTGTCAGTGAAATTCCCTAGCTCTGCCGTTGTTATAAACGGCGGTCATTTGGCATAGGCTACCCTAGATTGCAGCTTTTTCTCATTCAGGATATGGTCTATGTCCTGGCACTCCTCCCCGTGCTGCAAAATTTCTGCCGAGATATCAGCTGAAACCCCTCTGGAGGTTCTGTTGTGACTAAGTTGCTTTCCTCGAGGTGCATTTTACATCACTGGGATGATCATGAAATTTGTTTATTTGAATTCTACAGCTGCTTGTTGGTCTATTGGGATTTCACCTCATTTGGACGCTGTGTACTTCCTGAATTCGTATAGATGATCCTTTCTTGGCTTTCAGCAAGTTTCATTGATTTTTGTACAAATTCCTTTTCAGAATTTTTTATTTTATCTCTTGCTTTTCCATTTGGGAATCCTATGAGTCCTATTCTTACCTGCTTTGTCTTAACCCATGATTCAACAGTGATGTTTAGCGTTGGTTTGCACTTGCTTTTCTGTGTCTTCTTCTGATCGATTGATTTCTGTTCCCCTGTCATCACAGTCATTCACGAGTCCCTCTGCATTATGTAGTCTGCATAGGACTGACTTTAGCCCAGTTATTATCTCACCCATTGAGTTTTCTGTCATTATTGGGTTCTTCTTTAGACTTTCTCTTCCCCTTTTCTGGTATTCTGCCTTTTGTTATTCAGAGGCCCTGCTGTTCATCAGTGTTTTCCTCACTTCCATTTTCAGTGCTTTCTCTGGTAGCGTTTTGCCGTCTAGTTGTTTGAAAGCTTATTTTTTGGGCCTTCAATCACTTTGGAACAGAAAATGGCACTTCCTGTTTTTTTTACTATACTTCTTTTTCTCTACTCTTCAAGTACTTTCAGGTATGTAGTATAGACTTATAGGGCTTGGATTTATGAAAACTTTAGAGTATTTGGTGTAAGCAATTCCATGGCATTTCTGAGAGGACAATTTTCCCTAGACCTTGATGCCATGCCCTGTTCCTGTGTGTGTTGTCTGTTATATCTCTAATTGCTGGTGTTCCCTTTGTTGTGATGAACACACCATACTATTTCAGTTAGTAGAACCTCATTTTTATTACGCTAATCTCACAGTTCTGAAAGGGCACAAGGCACTTCCTCTACTGGAAATGAAGCTTCTATATGTTTTCAGGTCTGCATTCCTCTGTATGTCATTTTGGAGTGTCTCCAAAAGAGCCTACAGAGAGTGCGCTTGTACTTTCTACTGCCATGGGAATGTCCCAATGTTACCAGTTCTTCCCAGAACTTCTCTGTCTACAGAAACACCAGTGGAAGCATATGTATGGATGTCATACTTCAGGGCCTGCTGGGATGATCCCGCAGACCGACCTATGTGTCCTCGGTGCAGTACCCTGTCAGTGCCGTCCAAAATGTAGCATCTGCATTTGGGAGATAATGCTGTAAGAAATGCTTCATCTTCTCATGCTGTGGACTTTGACCACTCTTCCTTGTTCTCTCATCCTTGAGTCATGTGTTCACGAAAGCAAACACAGAACTTTTCCTTATCCTCTGCCTCAAACCAGACCGTTATCCAAGTCTAGGTTACGAATATAGCGGATCCTTAAACTTTTAATACTGATTTCAAACCCAACGCCCCCTGGAACCCTCAGACCAGATGCATGATATCTCTGATTGATCCCCACACGTGCTGTTTTGGCAAAATATCAAATTGGTCTCTGGTCCTGCAGATGCAGTGGATGTGGCCATAGGACATATCGATAAACTGAACCTCACGCGCCAGTGCGATTGCTGTCTCACTGAAGTCACAGTTCTCTTTGCTCTCTTGAAAGTACCCACCAAAACCCACAACGCACTCTAGATCCCTGAGTTCTGCGTGGGCCATCATCCGTACCCCTATCCCTCTTTTTCGCTGCCTCTGCTAGCTCAGATTTGGCAACTCGGGTCTTGGTCTCAGATTCAATTGTGGGGATATTTTGTGCTAATTTTTTGAGTTCTGTCAGCCAAGCATCTGCGGTGCACTCTTCTAACACTCAGCGCATCACCTTCAATCCCATGCTTGCTGCCTTCTTGAGAAGTGTGCTTCCAAGGTAAACAGTGTTTCATCTTTGATGCTCCATTACCAGAGGTCAGATCCTGCACTGGTTTCCATTCTCTACTTTGCCTTCTCCTTCTCCCAGGTTTTCTGAGGCCTCATCCTGTCTTTGGAATAACAGACCACTCTTCGGCAAGTGTCCTGTGCCAAGGCCTGGGTGAGTGGATGTTTACAATGCTGTGTGTATGGGAGCGAGTTAGAGCAGTTTGCACTGGTTCTCTGCCTACTGGGCATCGATAAATCAACACTTTCCACATATAATTCACAGAAATTGGATGTTTGTTTAGCTCCGTTTTCTATACAGCCATTGTCCGAGCTTTTGTCTGAAGACTCCTGCTCTGAGGCTAGGGGAGGCTGGGTCACACGTTTCCCTCCATCCCCAGCCCAGCTGGAAGCCTGAAAGATGCCCAGGTCAGCCCTTGGCCCATTTTCAGCCCTGCTCCACCCTGGCCTGTCCAAATGCCACATGGCCCTGTCACACATCTGGCTGGCAAGCGTTCCTTGTGGTAGAGCATCTATCCCCTCTTCTCCGCATTTGCCCCCTGCCTGGTGCCCCTCTATATCTGCCCTCCTGCTCTCCCGGCCTTTCAGCGCCATCTCCCCTCCTCCTCCCCATAGTGTCTCAGCGTTTTCCTGCCTTTGGTGAGATGGGGCCATTTCTCTCAAGGGTCGTTTTAAATATTCAGATTTTTAAATTTTTATTTTATTGAATTATAGTCAGTTTACAATTTTGTGTCAATTTCTGGTGTACAGCTCAATGCTTCAGTCATACAATAACATTCGTATATTCATTTTCATGTCCTTTCTCAACATGAGCTACTACAAGATTTTGACTATGGTTCCCTGTGCTGTGTGGTATAAACTTGTTGCTTTATTTTATATTTACCACTCACTGTCTGCAAATCTCGAACTCCCAGTCTATCCTTTCCCACCCTGTTCCCCTCTGATTACCATGAGTTTGTTTTCTAAGTCTGTTTAATTTTAGATTCCACATGAGTGTTGTCATATGGTGTTTTTCTTTCTTTCTGGCTTACTTCACTTAGAATGATGTTTTCCAGGGCCATCCATGTTGCTCCAAATGGCATGATATTATTTTTTATGGCTGAGTAGTATTCCATTGTATACATGACACGGCTTCTGTATCCAGTCATCTGTTGTTGGACATTTAAGCTGTCTCCATGTCTTGGCTATTGTAAATAGTGCTGTGAACATTGGGGTGCTGGTGTCTTTCTGTATTAATGCTTCCTTTGGATATATGCCCAGGAGTGGGATTATTGTATCATATAGTAAGTGTATTTTTAGTTTTTTGAGGACTCTCCATACCATTTTCCATAACTGCTGTACCAAACTACATTCCCACCGACAGTGTACAAGGGTTCACTGTTTTCCACACCCTCTCTAGCATTTACCATTTGAATATTCATGCTTTAATTATTTTATTGCAGCAGCAACATGTAAGAATGAAAAAGTGGCATCCTGGTGGCTGGGGGATGAGACTGTGTGTGTGTCCCTGTGCATGTGTGTATGTTCCTGTATGTGTGTACATGTCCCTGTGTGTACATGTGTGCCCTCCATGTGCCTGCATGGGGGTGGGGAGTGGGGCTGGAGCCTGTGTGTGTGACTGACATCTCAGGCACGTGGGCCTGGAGGGGTGTGCGAGGCTGTGATGCTGGGCTGAGAGGCTGTGACCTGACCAAGGCCTCACAGCCCATCTTGGGGCCCAGGGCCCCACCCTTGCTTCCAGGCCTGTCACCAATCAGCTGGGGTGTCCCCTGCCGTGACACAGGGCTTGGAGTCCTGACCCTAAGGGCCCCACAACTTCCCTCAGGAGGAGGGGTCTCTGGGGCAGGAGGAGGTGGCTGGGCTTGGCATGAGGAGGGGGGAGCAGGGAATCCAATGGGGTGAGCATGGCTCTGGAGTTTGGGGGTGACCATCAGCAGTGAGGTGAGGGGAGTAAGAAGGGCCTCCTCACCAGGACTGAGTTTGTCACCCCGGCCAAGGGAGTCGCTCTTCTGCACAAGGGCCAATTTAGAAAAATGTGGAAAACCAAGTTTCAGGCTCCATGGTAGATAAGTCCCATTCCAGACGGAAATAGCAGGATGTGACCCCGTAAAAAGTGGTGAGCGCACGTGAGCCATCGCCTCGCCCAGAAAGGAATTCCCCCGAGAGCCAGAGCTCACCCCACACCCACCCAGGTGCCTGGGAGGCCTGGAGTGATGGCCCTGCTGGGGTCCCACTACTCAGGAAGATAGGGAGAAGAGCCTCTGGTCATACAGTCGAGGCCCAAGGAGGGGAAGAGACCTGCCCAGGTCACCCAGCACAGGAGGGCAGTCGGGTGGGACCCAGGACTTCGGGCTTGTCACAGGCCCCCTTCTTAGGAAAGGGGCACAGGCCTGCCTGGGAAAGAAGCATCTGGTAAGTGAATAACCCTGCAGACAGGGCCAAGTTGGCTGGCTGGCCGAGCATCAGTTTCCCCTCTGTGGAAAAGGGGACGGGAAGGCGCCTGCTCACAGGGTCTCTGTGAAGCTAGAGATGGTGCTGCTGTGGTGCTGGGATGACCCCTCCTGGTCCTCCTTACCTTGGAAGTGGCCGGAGGGCCCTTCCTGAGGGCCGATGGTGCCTGTCTAGTTGGGCGGGCTGCTGGTCCCTGCGGCCCTGACAGTGGCAGCTACACGGCTTGGTGAAGGATGGACCAACTCCCCTTCCCAGGCACCCTGGCCCATCGTCCCCCACCACGCACCCTGGGCTGGCTCCCTCTTTCCTTCCTGCCTCCTCTTGTCTCTGCTTCCCCCCACCATGGTGTCCCTCTCTTGTCACCTCCTGTCCCTCTCTAGGACTTGACCCCCACCTTTCTCTCTCTCACTCACACACTGTCTCTCCCTGCGTGTGTCTTTCTCTGCCTCTCCCCCAGGCCCTCAGGCCCTGAGCTCAGGTCTAGCCCTGTCCAGGGCCACAGAGCCACAGGGCCACATCTCTCCCAGCACTCCCACCCTCACAGCGATGTTCCAGCCCCAGCTCTGCTCACAGTGGAGGAGCCTGGTTACAGAGCTGCTCCTGCTGGCATTTGCTGCTGCATCGCTGATCCCCCCCACTTCCCGGGCAGCGCAGCAGTCTCACCTTGACCTGTTTGTGGCCCAGCCTGGACCCCAGAGCTGCTGCAGGGCTGGCTGCCTCCCCCACCTGGAAGGAGGGAGGGCCCCGTGGGCTCCAGGGACAGCTGGTGCAGAGTGGAGTGGACTCTTTTTATGCCCAACACCTTCTCCCTGGCAGTGGTGGCACCCCAACCACTGACCCTGCCCCGCCCACCTCAGAGTCAGGAGGCTGTGGGAGGATGAAGGGCTCTCATGGGGCCCACTGAGAGCACTGCCGCCCTCAGCCCCCCTCAGGGTCTGCCTGGAGCCGGGGCTGCCGGGCAGCTGACGCAGGGGCGGGGGCACAGGGCCTGGTCAGTGCAGGGCCTCTCGCTGGACGCCCATGGCCTCCCTGCACCTCATCCGTTCCTCACCATGAGACACGGCCACTTCATTCTGGTCATCTAGCTCATGACCGACACCCCTGTGACTGACAGGCCCCACATGCCCAGTGAGTGTTTACTGACTGAAGCAGCACAGCCATCACTAGATCTAGACACAGGCTGTACCCACCACCCAGGAGGAGCCCCGGGGCCCCTGTGGTCACTGCTGCCCTGAAGGGGTAAACCTTGTCATCTGCCCTGTCATCTTAGTTCCTGCTGGTTGTGAGTTGTGTGCCAGTGAATCACTGCGTGCCCTCAAGAGGGTGGACCACTAGTCCTCCAGGAAGCAGACACTGGACACAGAGAGAACTGTGACAATTTCATTAGGGGTGGACCACTAGGAGAGACATAGCAGAGGGGGCAGGGTGGAGCAGGGAAACATTCGGGCCGTAATGCACCTCTGACATCTTCTC
>NC_045731.1:19281637-19297436 GCF_009834535.1 Camelus ferus | reverse complement strand
AGTCGTCGCCCACCTGGGAACCTGCACTTGGTCCCCTTTGGTGCCCTGTGCAAACTCGCCCCCCACCGCCAGCTGCTCCGCTCGGTTAGAGGAAAGCATAGTCCTCTGTTTCTTCCTGGAGTACTGCAGAGAACGGCAGATCGGTCTCCGTGCTTCCCGTGCACGGGCGGCCGTGACTGGGCTCACGGCCGTGTCCCTCTTGTCCCTTAGCAGACGCACTTGATGACCGCCTCTTCACCTTCCTGTCCTGCGGAGGAGGTGTCTGTTTTATAGGGGAAAGAGGGTCCTCTGACGGAGGGCAGACGTGTCGGTTCTGCACACGGGCCTTCAACAGACACAACGTTCGGGCTCCCTGGAGGACAAGCTCGCCCCTGTCACTGTCTGCAGCGAGTGGAGCTCTGATCTTCCACAGCTTATGATCGGTTATGGAAGACACACCCGAACCCGGGGCCTGTGGTCTCTTCAGTCAAGGGTCCTGAGACCTGACTCCCACTCGTTCTGATGTGAGATCATTGTGATACGGGAAAAAGGCCTCAAAAGATCTTATGCCGCTTCAGCAAACTAACATGTTTTGTAGGCAGTGAACCGTGAAAGAGTGTTTTTTATTTATTGTTTATCTATGCGAGAAGCTAGATTGACTCGGGGAATTACATAGGTTTAGTTGTAAATAGAATGCTTGCTTAGCATGCCGAATTCCGTTTGCTCATTCCACGGTACCCTCCATTAAAAACAGAAGAAAAGAGAAAATCTAAAACAAGAGCAAACTTTCAAATGTTAGAAATACATAGTGCGCAACCCAACTTCCATATCCATTCTTTTTACGTGTTTTCCTCTTACTACTTGGTTTGAAATATATCCCAACCGTGACTTAAGCATTTTTTTCAGAAAATGCTCTAACTCTTTGAAAGTCTTTCCTGCCACTTTTGTTTTGACACATCCACGAACGGAGATAGACGCCCATAGTAGTTTTAATATACATTCGTGAATATTCTCATTAATGTACCTGTAACAACATTTTACAGATGGTGTGTAAGTGTGCCACTTTACAGAAAGAGAGGAAGAGAAACTTCCTGGGATGAGGTACAGTCTCTTGTTGTTAAAGTCCTTGTGTGACTATATAAGTACCAGGGGTTCTGAGACATAAAACGGGGGTTGGTGTGAGTGTGTATCTTCACGTTTGCATCTGCTGATGAGAATTTTTGACTTATGTTTTTAACTTACAGTTTAGGATGTGATTCTGTGCTTAATGCCGTAGGACTGGATAATGCACTTGTGTTCATTGTTCCAGACTCACTTAGTGAAGCCAGTGTCTGTATGGGCATTCTTGTTTTCAGGGTCTTTCCCTTACAGTTCATTAGAGGATATTGAAAAGAAATTCATCCCTGGGAAACTTAGGTGCATCTTGGTGTGGGTTCTTGTTTTAGCCGTCCCTCACTTGAAATTAATTAAGTGATGTTTCATTTTCAAGGCAGCATGTTTTGTCTTCCCATTCCACCGCCAGTAACCGTGGTCTAGTTTCCTTAATGCCTTACGCTGTTTCCCACCTGCTCCTTTTACTCAGGCTGCCCTTCCCCAAAGCCCCTCCACATCCCCCCTCTGCGCTTGATCTCTCTTTTACGAAACAGTGCGGTCTTCCCAGCATTCCCTGAGCTATCCACGTGCATCGGACTCTCCTGTCCTTTGTGGCGTTACTGTACCCGTTCACCTCAGTTGTAGAGGTGTTGAAAATTTTCTGTGCTGATTTGTTTTCATGGATCCTGTGCCTCTGGCAGAACAGAGAGGAGAATCTGCCTTTTATTTGTACCGCCAGCTTCTCCCAGGATAGGGCTTATGTTCTGATAGCTTCGGTAAATAACTGTTGTCTACCTGAGTGACTAAGCGTAGGCACATGATCTGAAGTTCGGTTCTTGATTTATCTTGTTTTGAGTTCCTAGGAAGGGGCGACTAAGCCCGAAATTACAAAACTGGAGTACGCTACTGGGACTGTAGAAGTGGCTCCGCAGGAGCTGACGGATCATAAAACACTGACCTCTGTTGGTGGAGCACACGGAGCTTATTAAACACTGGGTAAGTTAGTGAACGTGGCTGGCATTACTTGTTTTCTGTGCCTAGAATCTAGTGTGCTCTGGGGGGAAGGGTATATGTAGCTCAGCAGTAGAGAGAATGCGGGCTTAGCATGCAGGAGTTCCTGGTGTCAGTATCCAGTTCCTCCAAGAAACGAGTGTGATACGGGGAAGGAAGGAAGGGAGGAAGGCGCAAAGGTTTTGTTTCGCTTCAGCTGTGTCTTCGCAGGAAAGCCTAATCCTCCATCCTTTTCTGTGGCTTTTAGCCGATGCGGGACCTGGCGTGGCTCCGGTGTGGCCCGACAGCGCCCGCCCACCTGCGGCTGCCCCGGAGGCCCAGGGAAGTGGGGTGGTCATGCTCTGTTGGGCCTCGTCCTGGGAAAGGTGATCTTCCCGTTCTCCCAGCAGCCGTTCCTGGCCTCGTCTGCAGACTGTTTTTCCTGTGACGGGTCTGGCGTGGCGTGTCGCTGCCTTTTTCAGACTCAAAACTCTTGCCAAGGAGCCAGTGGGCTGCTTCTCCCGGGAGACCGTCGCCTTGGCTGGTGCCTGCAGGAGCCATGAGGGAGTGCTTAGGAGCCAGGGCCCGCAGACTTTGACTGTGGGTTTCTCGAAGAAGCTTGTGGAGAGTGAGCCCTCGCTCCACACTGACTTCTAATGGCTCGGCTGACTCCTTCCTGACCTCCTGAACCTAGGGTATCTCCTGTGACACTGAGACGGATTTCTGTGTCGTCGTTCTTTTGACTGGTTTCCCGGCTCAGGCCAGGTGATTCTCCTGTTTAGAATGTCCATTCAGATCCTGGTAACTGGAAAAGGGCAAAGCCCTCCCTCCAGCTTTGTACGGTGTGCTTTGTGCAACTTGGTGTCTTCCTGGTAGTGGTAAACGTCACAGAATGACACTGTATTTATTCGGGAGGTAAGTGTGTCTTGGCCGCAGCCTCCAGTTGTACCCTGGGCAGAAAAGCCTGGCTCTCGGGGATGGTGCGTTTGTAGTTGGGAATAGAGGTTTGAAGGGAAAGAGTCCGCCGTGAAAATGCCTCCTATCATGCGGGGGAATACCGATGCGCACCAGAGTGCTTAATTTTTGTTTGTCCCCCACCCTGCGCCGGGTCGGGCCTGCCCTGGAAAGCTGTCAGAACTGCTCGTCGGTCTCATGGCACACAATGAGGTTTTGCGCACGAGCTGGTACAGTCCCTTTGGTGTCAGGTGTGTGGGTTGAGACTTCCCCCACGTCACTCTCCCAGTAGCACGCATGTAGGGTGCGTTCCGTAGCGAACGTAAAATCCAGACGTCCCTGAGGATAGGGATGATTGTAGCGGAGCCTGAGTCACTCTGAGGACAGCCTTGTCCCTCGGGAGCCCATTGGCCAGCTCCGCCAGCAGGACTCCGGTATGCCTAGCTACCCAGGGCTCTTATGCACCCAGGGGCAGCCCCTGCGTGGAGGAGGAGGGCCCTTTGTGAGGAGGGGGCAGAGAGGGCCTGGCAGGGTCCTGCAGGCAGAGCCCTGCAGGCAGAGCCCTGCAGGCAGAGCCCTGCAGGCAGAGCGGTGACCCTGGTGCGGCTCTGCTTGCTCGTGTGGAGAATGAGCTCTTCAATTCCGTCCCGTGTCCGTGTTCCTGGTCCGCGCCGGGCAAGCTTGCGTGGAGCTGGGGAAGGTGGCTTGGAGGGCCGTCCCGCCCAGAGCGGCTGGCTCTTGGGAAGGCGCTAGTTTGTCCGTGTGCTGGAAGCTCTGTGTGCAGCCTCTCGGGCAGGAGGACCCTTGGCTTCCTCCACTTGGAGACAGCGGGGGCGGCATCGTGCGGCATCCGGGTCGTAACCCCGTGTCCCCCTGTGCGGCCCAGGCTGATGGCAGGCCCCAGAGTGCTGGGCGGAACGTGTGGCACCGTGCTGCTCTCTGGGCACCCGGTGGAGGGGAGGGTGCCCGGTGCCGTCGGCTTCTGCGTTGGGTTTGGGCTCTTGTCGGTGTTGGCGCTTTTGTCTGTCATCCAAAATAGCCCTCCCTTCTGTCCTGCAGGTCACCCCATGGCACGGAGGGCCCCAAACTTTCCGAGGACCAGACTGCGTGGCCTGCCCCGGGTGCGGCCAGTCATCGCCCAGCTGGGAACCTGCACTTGGTCCCCTTTGTTGCCCTGTGCAACCTCGCCCCCCACCGCCAGCTGCTCCGCTCGGTTAGAGGAAAGCATAGTCCTCTGTTTCTTCCTGGAGTCACTGCAGAAGAACGGCAGATCGCTCTCCGTGGCTTCCCCGTGCACGGGCGGCCGTGACTGGGCTCACGGCCGTGTCCCTCTTGTCCCTTAGCAGACGCACTTGATGGACCGCGTCTTCACCTTCCTGTCCTGCGGAGGGAGGTGTCTGTTTTATAGGGAAAGAGGGTCCTCTGACGGAGGGCAGACGTGTCGGTTCTGCACACGGGCCTTCAACAGACACAACGTTCCGGGCTCCCGTGGAGGACAAGCCCGCCCCTGTCACTGTCTGCAGCGGGTGGAGCCCTGAACTTCCACAGCCGATGATCGGTTATGGAAGACACACCCGAACCCGGGGCCTGTGGTCTCTTCAGTCAAGGGTTCTGAGACCTGTCTCCCACTCGGTCTGATGTGAGACATTGTGTGATACGGGGAAGAAGGTCCTCAAAGATCTTTTGCGCTTCAGCAAACTAACATGTTTTGTAAGGCAGTGAACCGTGAAAGAGTGTTTTGTATTTTATTTTATCTATGCCGAGAAGCTAGTTGACTCGGGGAATTACATAGGTTAGTGGTAAATAGAATGCTTGCTTAGCATGCCGAATTCCGTGTGCTCATTCCCGGTACCTCCATTTCAAAACAGAAGAAAAGAAAAATCAAAAAGAAGAGCAAACTTCAAATGTTAGAAATACATAGTGCGCAAACCCAACTTCCATATCCATTCTCTTTACGTGTTTTCCTCTTACTACTTGGTTTGAAATATATCCCAACCGTGACTTAAGCATTTTTTTCAGAAAATGCTCTAAATCTTTGAAAGTCTTTTCTGCCACTTTTGTTTTGACACATCCACGAACGGAGATAGACGCACATGGTGGTTTTAATATACATTCGTGAATATTCTCATTAATGTACCTGTAACAACATTTTACAGATGGTGTGTCAGTGCGCCACTTTACAGAAGAGAGAGGAAGAGAATCTTCCTGGGATGAGGTACAGTCTCTTGATGTTAAAGTCCTTGTGTGACTATATGAGTACCAGGGGATTCTGAGACATAAACCGGGGGTTGGTGTGAGTGTGCATCTTCACGTTTGCAACTGCTGATGAGAATTTTTGACTTATGTTTTTAACTTACAGTTTAGGATGTGATTCTGTGTTTAATGCCGTAGGACTGGATAATGCACTTGTGTTCATGTTCCAGACTCACCTAGTGAAGCCAGTGTCTGTATGGGCATTCTTGTTTTCAGGGTCTTTCCCTAACAGTTCATTAGAGGATATTGAAAAGAAATTCATCCCTGGGAAAGTTAGGTGCATCTTGGTGTTGGTTCTTGTTTTAGCCGTCCTCACTTGAAATTAATTAAGTGATGTTTCATTTTCAAGGCAGCATGTTTTGTCTTCCCATTCCACCGCCAGTAACAGTGGTCTAGTTTCCTTAATGCCTTACGCTGTTTCCCACCAGCTCTTTTTACTCAGGCTGCCCTTCCCCAAAGCCCCTCCACATCCCCCCTCTGCTCTGGATCTCTCTTTTACGAAACAGTGCGGTCTTCCCAGCATTCCCTGATCTATCCACGTGCAGCGGACTCTCCTGTCCTTTGTGGCGTTACTGTACCCGTTCACCTCAGTTGTAGAGCTGTTGAAACTTTTCTGTGCTGATTTGTTTTCATGGATCCTGTGCCTCTGGCAGAACAGAGAGGAGAATCTGCCTTTTATTTGTACCGCCAGCTTCTCCCAGGATAGGGCTTATGTTCTGATAGCTTCGGTAAATAACTGTTGTCTACCTGACTGACTAAGCGTAGGCACATGATCTGAAGTTCGGTTCCTGATTTATCTTGTTTTGTGTTCCTAGGTAGGGGCGACTAAGCCCGAAATTACAAAACCGGAGTACGCTACTGGGACTGTAGAAGTGGCTCCGCAGGAGCTGACGGATCATAAAACACTGACCTCTGTTGGTGGAGCACACGGAGCTTATTATACACTGGGTAAGTTTGTGAACGTGGCTGGCATTTCTTGTTCTCTGTGCCTAGAAATTAGTGTACTCTGGGGGGAAGGGTATATGTAGCTCAGCAGTAGATAGAATGCGGGCTTAGAATGCAGGAGTTCCTGGGGTCAGTATCCAGTTCCTCCAAGAAACGAGTGTGATACGGGGAAGGAAGGAAAGGAAGGAAGGCCCAATGGTTTTGTTTCGCTTCAGCAGTGTCTTCGCAGGAAAGCCTAATCCTCCATCCTTTTCTGTGGTTTTTAGCCGACGCGGGACCTGGCGCGGCTCCGGTGTGGCCTGGCAGAGCCCGCCCACCTGCGGCGGCCCCGGAGGCCCAGGGAAGTGGGGTGGTCATGCTCTGTTGGGCCTCGTCCTGGGAAAGGTGATCTTCCCGTTCTCCCGGCAGCCGTTCCTGGCCTCGTCTGCAGACTGTGTGTCCTGTGACGGGTCTGGCGTGGCGTGTCGCTGCCTTTTTCAGACTCAAAACTCTTGCCCAGGAGCCAGTGGGCTGCTTCTCCCGGGAGACCGTCGCCTTGGCTGGTGCCTGCAGGAGCCATGAGGGAGTGCTTAGGAGCCGGGGCCCGCAGACTTTGACTGTGGGTTTCTCGAAGCAGCGTGAGGAGAGTGAGCCCTCGCTCCACACTGACTTCTCTTGGCTCGGCTGACTCCTTCCTGACCTCCTGCACCTAGGGTTGCTCCTGGGTCACTGAGACGGATTTCTGTGTCGTCGTTCTTTTGACTGTTTTCCCGGCTCAGGCCAGGTGATTCTCCTGTTTAGAATGTCCATTCAGATCCTGGTAACTGGAAAATGGGCAAAGCCCTCCCTCCAGCTTTGTACGGTGTGCTTTGTGCAACTTGGAGTCTTCCTGGTTGTGGTAAACGTCACAGACCGACACTGTATTTTCTCGGGAGGTAAGTGTGTCTTGGCCGCTGCCTCCAGTTGTACCCTGGGCAGAAAAGCCTGGCTCTCGGAGATGGTGCATTTGTAGTAGGGAATAGAGGCTGGAAGGGAAAGAGCCCGCCGTGAAAATGCCTCCTTCCCTGCGGGGGAATTCCGTTGCGCACCAGATTGCGTACTTTGTGTTTGTCCCCCAACCTGCGCCGGGTCGGGCCTGCCCTGGAAGCTGTCAGAGCTGCTCGTCGGTCTCATGGCACACCGTGGGATTTTGCGCACGAGCTGGTACAGTCCCTTTGGTGTCAGGTGTGTGGTTGAGACTCCCCACGTCACTCTCCCATAGCACGCATGTAGGGTGCATTCCGTAGCGAACGTAAAATCCAGACGTCCCTGAGGATAGGGATGATTGTAGCGGAGCCTGAGTCACTTCTGAGGACAGCCTTGTCCCCTCGGGAGCCCTTGGCCAGCTCCGCCGCAGGACTCCTGGATGCCCAGCTCCCCAGGGCTCTATGCACCCAGGGGCAGCCCCTGCGTGGAGGAGGAGGGCCCTTTGTGAGGAGGGGGCAGAGAGGGCCTGGCAGGGTCCTGCAGGCAGAGCCCTGCAGGCAGAGCCCTGCAGGCAGAGCCCTGCATGCAGAACGGTGACCCTGGTGTGGCTCTGCTTGCTCGTGTGGAGAATGAGCTCTTCACATCCGTCCCTTGTCCATGTTCCTGGTCCGCGCCGGGCAAGCTTGCGTGGAGCTGGGTAAGTTGACGGGGAGGGCCGTCCCGCCCAGAGCGGCTGGCTGTTGGGAAGGCGCTAGTTTGCCCGTGTGTTGGAATCTCTTTGTGCAGCCTCTCGGGCAGGAGGACCCTTGGCTTCCTCCACTTGGAGACAGCGGTGACGGCGACGTGCGGCGTCAGGGTCGTATCCCCGTGTTCCCCTGTGCGGCCCAGACTGCAGGGAGGCCCCAGAGGGCTGGGCGGAGCGTGTGGCACCATGCTGCTCTCTGGGCACCCGGTGGAGGGGAGGGTGCCCGGTGCCGACGGCTGCTGCGTTGGGTTTCGTCTCTAGTCGGTGTTGGCGCTTTTGTCTGTCACCCAACCCAGCCCTCCCTTCTGTCCTGCAGGTCACCCCGTGGGACAGAGGGCCCCAACCTTTCCAAGGACCAGCCTGCGTGTCCTGCCCTGGGTGTGGCCAGTCGTCGCCCAGCTGGGAACCTGCACTTGGTCCCCCTTGGTGCCCTGTGCAATCTCGCCCCCCACCACCAGCTTCTCTGCTCGGTAAGAGGAAAGCATCGTCCTCTATTACTTCCTTGAGTCACTGCAGAAGAAGGGCTGATCGCACTCCGGGGCTTCCCCGTGCACGGGCGGCCGTGACTTGGCTCACGGCCGTGTCCCTCTGGTCCCTTAGCAGATGCATTTGATGGACCGTGTCTTCCCCGTCCTGCCCTGGGGAGGGTAGTGTCTGTTGTAGAGGGAAAGTGGGTCCTCTGACGGAGGGCAGACTTGTCATTTCTGCACACGGGCCTTCAACAGACACCACGTTCCGGGCTCCCTGTAGGACAAGCCCGCCCCTGTCACTGTCTGCAGCGAGTGGAGTCCTGGACTTCCACAGCCGATGATCGGTTATGGAAGACACACCCGAATACGGGGCCTGTGGTCTCTTCAGACAAGGGTCCTGAGACCTGTCTCCCACTCGGTTTGATGTGAAACATAGTGTGATACCTGGAAGAAGTTCTCAAAAATCTTTTGCGCTTCAGCAAACTAACATGTTTTATAAGGCAGTGAACCGTGAAAGAGTGTTTTGTATTTTATTTTATCTATGCCGAGAAGCTAGTTGACTCGGGGAATTACATAGGTTAGTGGTAAATAGAATGCTTGCTTAGCATGCCGAATTCCGTGTGCTCATTCCCGGTACCTCCATTTCAAAGCAGAAGAAAAAAAAAACAAAAACAAGAGCAAACTTCAAATGTTAGAATTACATAGTGCGCAAACCCAACTTCCATATCCATTCTTTTTACGTGTTTTCCTCTTACTACTTGGTTTGAAATATATCCCAACCGTGACTTAAGCATTTTTTTCAGAAAATGCTCTAAATCTTTGAAAGTCTTTTCTGCCACTTTTGTTTTGACACATCCACGAACTGAGATAGACGCACATGGTGGTTTTAATATACATTCGTGAATATTCTCATTAATGTACCTGTAACAACATTTTACAGATGGTGTGTCAGTGCGCCACTTTACAGAAGAGAGAGGAAGAGAATCTTCCTGGGATGAGGTACAGTCTCTTGATGTTAAAGTCCTTGTGTGACTATATGAGTACCAGGGGATTCTGAGACATAAACCGGGGGTTGGTGTGAGTGTGCATCTTCACGTTTGCAACTGCTGATGAGAATTTTTGACTTATGTTTTTAACTTACAGTTTAGGATGTGATTCTGTGTTTAATGCCGTAGGACTGGATAATGCACTTGTGTTCATGTTCCAGACTCACCTAGTGAAGCCAGTGTCTGTATGGGCATTCTTGTTTTCAGGGTCTTTCCCTAACAGTTCATTAGAGGATATTGAAAAGAAATTCATCCCTGGGAAAGTTAGGTGCATCTTGGTGTTGGTTCTTGTTTTAGCCGTCCTCACTTGAAATTAATTAAGTGATGTTTCATTTTCAAGGCAGCATGTTTTGTCTTCCCATTCCACCGCCAGTAACAGTGGTCTAGTTTCCTTAATGCCTTACGCTGTTTCCCACCAGCTCTTTTTACTCAGGCTGCCCTTCCCCAAAGCCCCTCCACATCCCATCTCTGCTCTGGATCTCTCTTTTACGAAACAGTGCGGTCTTCCCAGCATTCCCTGATCTATCCACGTGCAGCGGACTCTCCTGTCCTTTGTGGCGTTACTGTACCCGTTCACCTCAGTTGTAGAGCTTTTGAAACTTTTCTGTGCTGATTTGTTTTCATGGATCCTGTGCCTCTGGCAGAACAGAGAGGAGAATCTGCCTTTTATTTGTACCGCCAGCTTCTCCCAGGATAGGGCTTATGTTCTGATAGCTTCGGTAAATAACTGTTGTCTACCTGACTGACTAAGCGTAGGCACATGATCTGAAGTTCGGTTCCTGATTTATCTTGTTTTGTGTTCCTAGGTAAGGGCGACTAAGCCCGAAATTACAAAACCGGAGTACGCTACTGGGACTGTAGAAGTGGCTCCGCAGGAGCTGACGGATCATAAAACACTGACCTCTCTTGGTGGAGCACACGGAGCTTATTATACACTGGGTAAGTTTGTGAACGTGGCTGGCATTTCTTGTTCTCTGTGCCTAGAAACTAGTGTGCTCTGGGGGGAAGGGTATATGTAGCTCAGCAGTAGATAGAATGCGGGCTTAGAATGCAGGAGTTCCTGGGGTCAGTATCCAGTTCCTCCAAGAAACGAGTGTGATACGGGGAAGGAAGGAAGGAAGGAAGGCCCAAAGTTTTGTTTCGCTTCAGCAGTGTCTTCGCAGGAAAGCCTAATCCTCCATCCTTTTCTGTGGTTTTTAGCCGACGCGGGACCTGGCGCGGCTCCGGTGTGGCCCGGCAGAGCCCGCCCACCTGCGGCGGCCCCGGAGGCCCAGGGAAGTGGGGTGGTCATGCTCTGTTGGGCCTCGTCCTGGGAAAGGTGATCTTCCCGTTCTCCCGGCAGCCGTTCCTGGCCTCGTCTGCAGACTGTGTGTCCTGTGACGGGTCTGGCGTGGCGTGTCGCTGCCTTTTTCAGACTCAAAACTCTTGCCCAGGATCCAGTGGGCTGCTTCTCCCGGGATCCCGTCGCCTTGGCTTGTGCCTGCAGGAGCCATGAGGGAGTGCTTAGGAGCCGGGGCCCGCAGACATTGACTGTGGGTTTCTCGAAGCAGCGTGAGGAGAGTGAGCCCTCGCTCCACACTGACTTCTCCTGGCTCGGCTGACTCTTTCCTGACCTCCTGCACCTAGGGCTGCTCCTGGGTCACTGAGACGGATTTCTGTGTCGTCGTTCTTTTGACTGGTTTCACGGCTCAGGCCAGGTGATTCTCCTGTTTAGAATGTCCATTCAGATCCTGGTAACTGGAAAAGGGGCAAAGCCCTCCCTCCAGCTTTGTACGGTGTGCTTTGTGCAACTTGGAGTCTTCCTGGTTGTGGTAAACGTCACAGACCGACATTGTATTTTCTCGGGAGGTAAATGTGTCTTGGCCGCTGCCTCCAGTTGTACCCTGGGCAGAAAAGCCGGGATCTCGCAGATGGTGCATTTGTAGTAGGGAATAGAGGCTGGAAGGGAAAGAGCCCGCCGTGTAAATGCCTCCTTCACTGCGGGGGAATTCCGATGCGCACCAGAGTGCGTACTTTGTGTTTGTCCCCCACCCTGCGCCGGGTCGGGCCTGCCCTGGAAGCTGTCAGAGCTGCTCGTCGGTCTCATGGCACACCGTGGGGTTTTGCGCACGAGCTGGTACAGTCCCTTTGGTGTCAGTTGTGGTGTTGAGACTCCCCACGTCACTCTCCCATAGCACGCATGTAGGGTGCATTCCGTAGCGAACGTAAAATCCAGATGTCCCTGAGGATAGGGATGATTGTAGTGAAGCCTGAGTCACTTCTGAGGACAGCCTTGTCCCCTCGGGAGCCCTTGGCCAGCTCCGCCGCAGGACTCCGGGATGCCCAGCTCCCCAGGGCTCTTTGCACCCAGGGGCAGCCCCTGCGTAGAGGAGGATGGCCCTTTGTGAGGAGGGGGCAGAGAGGGCCTGGCAGGGTCCTGCAGGCAGAGCCCTGCAGGCAGAGCCCTGCAGGCAGAGCCCTGCAGGCAGAGCGGTGACCCTGGTGCGGCTCTGCTTGCTCGTGTGGAGAATGAGCTCTTCACTTCCGTCCCGTGTCCGTGTTCCTGGTCCGCGCCGGGCAAGCATGCGTGGAGCTGGGGAAGGTGGCTTGGAGGGCCGTCCCGCCCAGAGCGGCTGGCTGTTGGGAAGGCGCTAGTTTGCCCGTGTGCTGGAAGCTCTGTGTGCAGCCTCTCGGGCAGGAGGACCCTTGGCTTCCTCCACTTGGGGACAGCGGCGGGGGCGACGTGCGGCGTCCGGTTGATATCCCCGTGTCCCCCTGTGCGGCCCAGGCTGCTGGCAGTCCCCAGAGTGCTGGGCGGAATGTGTGGCACCGTGCTGCTCCCTGGGCACCCGGTGGAGGGGATGGTGCCCGGTGCCGACGGCTTCTGCTTTGGGTTTCGGCTCTTGTCGGTGGTGGCGCTTTTGTCTGTCATCCAACCCAGCCATCCATTCTGTCCTGCAGGTCACCCCGTGGGACGGAGGGCCCCAACCTTTCCGAGGACCAAACTTCGTGGCCTGCCCTGGGTGCGGCCAGTCATCGCCCAGCTGGGAACCTGCACTTGGTCCCCCTTGGTGCCCTGTGCAATCTCGCCCCCCACCACCAGCTGCTCCGCTCGGTAAGATTAAAGCATAGTCCTCTGTTACTTCCTTGAGTCACTGCAGAAGAAGGGCTGATCGCACTCCGGGGCTTCCCCGTGCACGGGCGGCCGTGACTGGGCTCACGGCCGTGTCCCTCTTGTCCCTTAGCAGATGCATTTGATGGAACGCGTCTTCCCCGTCCTGCCCTGGGGAGGGAGGTGTCTGTTGTAGAGGGAAAGAGGGTCCTCTGACGGAGGGCAGACGTGTCAGTTCTGCACACGGGCCTTCAACAGACACCACGTTCCGGGCTCCCTGTAGGACAATCCCGCCCCTGTCACTGTCTGCAGCGAGTGGAGTCCTGGACTTCCACAGCCGATGATCGGTTATGGAAGACACACCCGAATCCGGGGCCTGTGGTCTCTTCAGTCAAGGGTCCTGAGACCTGTCTCCCACTCGGTCTGATGTGAGACTTAGTGTGATACGGGGAAGAAGGTCTCAAAAATCTTTTGCGCTTCAGCAAACTAACATGTTTTGTAAGGCATTGAACCGTGAAAGAGTGTTTTGTATTTTATTTTATCTATGCCGAGAAGCTAGTTGACTCGGGGAATTACATAGGTTAGTGGTAAATAGAATGCTTGCTTAGCATGCCGAATTCCGTGTGCTCATTCCCGGTACCTCCATTTCAAAACAGAAGAAAAGAAAAAACAAAAACAAGAGCAAACTTCAAATGTTAGAAATACATAGTGCGCAAACCCAACTTCCATATCCATTCTTTTTACGTGTTTTCCTCTTACTACTTGGTTTGAAATATATCCCAACCGTGACTTAAGCATTTTTTTCCAGAAAATGCTCTAAATCTTTGAAAGTCTTTTCTGCCACTTTTGTTTTGACACATCCACGAACTGAGATAGACGCACATGGTGGTTTTAATATACATTCGTGAATATTCTCATTAATGTACCTGTAACAACATTTTACAGATGGTGTGTCAGTGCGCCACTTTACAGAAGAGAGAGGAAGAGAATCTTCCTGGGATGAGGTACAGTCTCTTGATGTTAAAGTCCTTGTGTGACTATATGAGTACCAGGGGATTCTGAGACATAAACCGGGGGTTGGTGTGAGTGTGCATCTTCACGTTTGCAACTGCTGATGAGAATTTTTGACTTATGTTTTTAACTTACAGTTTAGGATGTGATTCTGTGTTTAATGCCGTAGGACTGGATAATGCACTTGTGTTCATGTTCCAGACTCACCTAGTGAAGCCAGTGTCGGTATGGGGATTCTTGTTTTCAGGGTCTTTCCCTAACAGTTCATTAGAGGATATTGAAAAGAAATTCATCCCTGGGAAAGTTAGGTGCATCTTGGTGTTGGTTCTTGTTTTAGCCGTCCTCACTTGAAATTAATTAAGTGATGTTTCATTTTCAAGGCAGCATGTTTTGTCTTCCCAATCCACCGCCAGTAACAGTGGTCTAGTTTCCTTAATGCCTTACGCTGTTTCCCACCAGCTCTTTTTACTCAGGCTGCCCTTCCCCAAAACCCCTCCACATCCCATCTCTGCTCTGGATCTCTCTTTTACGAAACAGTGCGGTCTTCCCAGCATTCCCTGAGCTATCCACGTGCAGCGGACTCTCCTGTCCTTTGTGGCGTTACTGTACCCGTTCACCTCAGTTGTAGAGCTGTTGAAACTTTTCTGTGCTGATTTGTTTTCATGGATCCTGTGCCTCTGGCAGAACAGAGAGGAGAATCTGCCTTTTATTTAGTACCGCCAGCTTCTCCCAGGATAGGGCTTATGTTCTGATAGCTTCGGTAAATAACTGTTGTCTACCTGACTGACTAAGCGTAGGCACATGATCTGAAGTTCGGTTCCTGATTTATCTTGTTTTGTGTTCCTAGGTAGGGGTGACTAAGCCCGAAATTACAAAACCGGAGTACGCTACTGGGACTGTAGAAGTGGCTCCGCAGGAGCTGACGGATCATAAAACACTGACCTCTGTTGGTGGAGCACACGGAGCTTATTATACACTGGGTAAGTTTGTGAACGTGGCTGGCATTTCTTGTTCTCTATGCCTAGAAACTAGTGTGCTCTGGGGGGAAGGGTATATGTAGCTCAGCAGTAGATAGAATGCGGGCTTAGAATGCAGGAGTTCCTGGGGTCAGTATCCAGTGCCTCCAAGAAACGAGTGTGATACGGGGAAGGAAGGAAGGAAGGAAGGCCCAAAGTTTTTGTTTCGCTTCAGCAGTGTCTTCGCAGGAAAGCCTAATCCTCCATCCTTTTCTGTGGTTTTTAGCCGACGCGGGACCTGGCGCGGCTCCGGTGTGGCCCGGCAGAGCCCGCCCACCTGCGGCGGCCCCGGAGGCCCAGGGAAGTGGGGTGGTCATGCTCTGTTGGGCCTCGTCCTGGGAAAGGTGATCTTCCCGTTCTCCCGGCAGCCGTTCCTGGCCTCGTCTGCAGAATGTGTGTCCTGTGACGGGTCTGGCGTGGCGTGTCGCTGCCTTTTTCAGACTCAAAATTCTTGCCCAGGATCCAGTGGGCTGCTTCTCCCAGGAGCCCGTCGCCTTGGCTTGTGCCTGCAGGAGCCATGAGGGAGTGCTTAGGAGCCGGGGCCCGCAGACTTTGACTGTAGGTTTCTCGAAGCAGCGTGAGGAGAGTGAGCCCTCGCTCCACACTGACTTCTCTTGGCTCGGCTGACTCCTTCCTGACCTCCTGCACCTAGGGTTGCTCCTGGGTCACTGAGACGGATTTCTGTGTCGTCGTTCTTTTGACTGGTTTCACGGCTCAGGCCAGGTGATTCTCCTGTTTAGAATGTCCATTCAGATCCTGGTAACTGGAAAAGGGGCAAAGCCCTCCCTCCAGCTTTGTACGGTGTGCTTTGTGCAACTTGGAGTCTTCCTGGTTGTGGTAAACGTCACAGACGACACTGTATTTTTCTGGGAGGTAAGTGTGTCCTCGGCCGCTGCCTCCAGTTGTACCCTGGGCAGAAAAGCCGGCTCTCGGAGATGGTGCGTTTGTAGTAGGGAATAGAGGCTGGAAGGGGAAAGAGCCCGCCGTGTAAATGCCTCCTCACTGCGGGGAATCCGATGCGCACCAGAGTGCGTACTTGTGTTTGTCCCCACCCTGCAGCGGGTTCGGCCTGCCTGGAAGCTGTCAGAGACTGCTCGTCGGTCTCATGGCACACCGTGGGGTTTTGGCGACGACTGGTACGTCCCTTTGGTGTCAGTGTGGTGTTGAACTCCCCACGTCACTCTCCATAGCAGCATGTAGGGTGCATTCCGTAGCGAACGTAAAATCCAGATGTCCCTGAGGATAGGGAGGATTGTAGTGAA
>NC_045731.1:19271992-19281537 GCF_009834535.1 Camelus ferus | reverse complement strand
CATGGCTCTGCCTGCAGAACCCTGCCAGGCCCTCTCTGCCCCCTCCTCACATAGGGCCCTCCTCCTCCACGCAGGGGCTGCCCCTGGGTGCAAGAGCCCTGGGGAGCTGGGCATCCCGGAGTCCTGTGGCGGTGCTGTCCAAGGGCTCCTGAGTGTACAAGGCTGTCCTCAGAAAGGACTCAGGCTCCGCTACAATCATCCCTATTCTCAGGGACGTCTGGATTTTACGTTCGCTACAGAACGCACCCTAACTGCGTGCTAAGGGAGAGAGACGTGCGGAGACTCAACCCCACACCTGACACCAAAGGGACTGTACCAGCTCGTGCGCAAAACTCCACGGTGTGCCATGAGACCGATGAGCAGCTCTGACAGCTTCCAGGGCAGGCCCGAACAGGTGCAGGGTGGGGGACAAACACAACGTACGCACTCTGGTGCGCATCGGAATTCCCCCGCAGGGAAGGAGGCATTTTCTCCGCGGGCTCCTTCCCTTCCAGCCTCTATTCCCTACTACAAACGCACCATCTCCGAGAGAAAGTCTTTTCTGCACAGAGTACAACTAGAGGCAGCGGCCAAGACACACTTACCTCCCGAGAAAAGATAGTGACGGGCTGTGACGTTTACCACACCCAGGAAGACTCCAAGTTGCACAAAGCACACCGTATAAAGCTGGAGGGTGGGCTTTTCCCCTTTTCCAGTTACCAGGATCTGAATGGGCATTCTAAACAGGAGAATCACCTGGCCTGAGCGGGGAAACCAGTCAAAAGAACGACGACACAGAAACCCGTCTAGTGACCAAGGAGCAACCCCAGGTGCAGGAGGTCAGGAAGGAGTCAGCCGAGCTAGGAGAAGTCAGTGTGGAGCGAGGGCTCAAACTCCTCACGCGGTTTCGAGAAACCCACAGTCAAAGTCTGCGTGCCCCGGCTCCTAAGCACTCCCTTATGGCTCCTGCAGGCACCAGCCATGGTGAGGGCTCCCGGGAGAAGCAGCCCACTGGCTCCTGGGCAAGAGTTTTGAGTCTGAAAAAGGCAGCGACACGCCACGCCAGACCCGACACAGGACACACAGTCTGAAGACGAGGCCAGGAACGGCTGCCGGGAGAAGGGGAAGATCACCTTTCCCTGGACGAGGCCCAACAGAGCATGACCACCCCACTTCCCTTGGGCTCCGGGGCCGCCACAGGTGGGCGGGAGCTGCCGGGCCACACCGGAGCCAAGCCAGTTACCGCATGAGCTAAAAACCACAGAAAAGTATGGAGGATAAGGCTTTTCTGCGAAGACACTGCTGAAGCGATACAAAAGCTTTGCGCCTTCCTTCCTTCCTTCCTTCCCCGTATCACACTCGTTTCTTGGAGGAACTCGATACTGACCCCAGGAACTCCTGCATGCTAAGCCCTCTTCTCTCTACTGCTGAGCTACATATACACTTACCCCCGGAGCACCACTAGTTTCTAGGCACAGAGAACAAGAAATGCCAGCCACGTTCAATAAACTTACCCAGTGTATAATAAGCACCGTGTGCTCCCCAACAGAGGTCAGTGTTTTATGATCCGTCAGCTCCTGCGGAGCCACTTCTACAGTCCGCAGTAGCGTACTCCGGTTTTGTAATTTCTGGCTTAGTCGCCCCTTCCTAGGAAACACGAAGAAAATAAATCAGGAACCGAACTACAGGTCATGTGCCTACGCTAGTCAGTCAGGTAGACAACAGTATTTACCGAAGCTATCATAACAAAGCCCTATCCTGGGAGAAGCTGGCGGTACAAATAAAAGGCAGATTCTCCTCTCTGTCTGCCAGAGGCACAGATCCATGAAAACAAATCAGCACAGGAAAGTTTCAACGCTCTACAACTGAGGTGAATGGGACAGTAACGCCACCAAGTACAGGAGAGTCCGCTGCACGTGGATAGCTCAGGGAATCGCTGGAAGACCGCACTGTTTCGTAAAAGAGAGATCCAGCGCAGAGTGGGGATGTGGACGGGCTTGGGAAGGGAAGCCTGAGTAAAAGGAGCAGGTGGGAAACAAGCGTAAGGCATTTAGGAACTAGACCACTGTTACCTGGCGGTGGAATGGAAGACAAATCATTGCTGCCTTGAAAATGAAACATCACTTAATTAATTTCAAGTAAGGAAGGCTAAAACAGGAACCAACACCAAGATGCACCTAACTTTCCCAGGGATGAAATTCTTTTCAATAACCTCTAATGAACAGTAAGGGAAAAACCCTGAAAACAAGAATGCCCATACAGACACTGGCTTCACTAGGTGAGTCTGGAAATTGAACACAAGTGCATTATCCAGTCCTACGGCATTAAGCACAGAATCACATCCTAAATTTTAAGTTTAAAGCATAAGTCAAATATTCTCATCAGCAGATGGAAACGTGAAAATGTACACTCACACCAACCCCCGGTTTATGTCTCAGAATCCCCTGGTACTTATATAGTCACACAAGGATATTAACAACAAGAGACTGTACCTCATCCCAGGATGATTCTCTTCCTCTCTCTTCTGTAATGTGGCGCAGTGACACACCATCTGTAAAATGTTGTTACCGGTACATTAATGAGAATACACACGAATGTTTCTAAAACCACATGTGCGTCTATCTCCGTTCGTGGATGTGTCAAAACAAAAGTGGCAGAAAAGACTTTCAAAGAGTTTAGAGCATTTTCTGAAAAAAATGCTTAAGTCACGGTTGGGATATATAAAACCAAGTAGTAAGAGGAAAAACGTAAAAAGAATGGATATATAAGTTGGGTTTGCGCACTATATATTTCTAACATTTGAAGTTTGCTCTTGTTTTAGTTTTTTCTTTTCTTCTGTTTTTAAATGGAGGTACCGGGAATGAGCACACAGAATTCGGCATGCTAAGCAAGCATTCTATTTACCACTAACCTATGTCCTTCCCCGAGTCATCTAGCTTCTCGGCATTGATAAAATAATATACAAAACACTGTTTCACGGTTCACTGCCTTACAAAACATGTTAGTTTGCTGAAGCGCAATAGATCTTTGAGGCCTTCTTCCCCGTATCACACTAAGTCTCACATCAGACCGAGTGGGAGACAGGCCTCAGTACCCTTGACTGAAGAGACCACAGGCCCCGGGTTCGGGTATGTCTTCCATAACCGATCATCGGCTGTGGAAGGTCAGGGCTCCACTCGCTGCAGACAGTGACAGGTGCGGGCTTGTCCTCCAGGTTGCCCGGAACGTGGTGTGTGTTTAAGGCCTGTGTGCAGATCTGACAAGTCTGCCCGCCGTAAGAGGAATATCTTACCCTCTACAACAGACACCTCCCTCCCCAGGGCAGGACGGGCAAGATGCGGTCCATCAAGTGCGTCTGCTAAGGGACGAGAGGGACACGGCCGTGATCCCAGTAACGGCCGCCCGTGCACGGGGAAGCCCAGGAGAGCGATCTGCCCTTCTTCTGCTGTGACTCAAGGAAGAAACAGAGGACTATGCTTTCCTCTTACCGAGTGGAACATCTGGCGGTGGGGGGCGAGTTTGCACAGGGCAACAAGGGGGACCAGGTGCCGGTGCCCTGCTGGGCGACGACGGGCCGCACACGTGGCAGGCCACGCAGGCTGGTCCTCGGAATGTTTGGGGACCTCCAGCCTCATGGGGTGACCTGCAGGACAGAAGGGATGGCTGGGTTGGATGACAGACAAAAGCACCAACACCGACAGGAGACGAAACCCTACGCAGCAGCCGTCGGCACCGGGCACCCTCCACTCCACCGGGTGCCCAGAGAGCAGCACGGTACCACAAGCTCCGCCCAGCCCTCTGGGGCCTGCCTGCAGCCTGGGCCGCAAAGGGGGACACTGGGTATACGACCCTGAAGCCGCACGTCCCCACCGCTGCTGTCTCAAATTGGAGGAAGCCAAGGGTCCTGCTGCCAGAGAGGCCGCACACAGAGCTTCCAGCACACGGGTAAACTAGCGCCTTCCCAACAGCCAGCCGCTCTGGGCGGGACGGCTTTCCACACCACCTTCCCCAGCTCCACGCAAACTTGCCCGTCGTGGACAAGAAACACGGACATGGGACAGAAGTGAAGAGCTCATTCTCCACACGAGCAAGCAGAGCCGCACCAGGGTCACCGCTCAGCCTGCAGGGCTCTGCCTGCAGGGCTCTGCCTGCAGGACCCTGCCAGGCCCTCTCTGCCCCCTCCTCACATAGGGCCCTCCTCCTCAACACAGGGGCTGCCCCTGGGCGCAAAGAGCCCTGGGGAGCGGGGCATCCCGGAGTCATGCGTCGGAGCTGGCCAAGGGCTCCCGAGGGGAAAAGGCTGTCCTCAAAATGGACTCAGGCTCTGCTACAATCCTCCCTATCCTCAGGGACGTCTGGATTTTACGTTCGCTACGGAACGCAACCTACCTGCGTCCTACGGGAGCGTGACGTGTGGAGTCTCAACCACACACGTGACACCAAAGGGACTGTACTAGCTCTTGCGCAAAAACCCAAGGTGTGCCATGAGACCGACGAGCAGCTCTGACAGCTTCCAGGGCAGGCCCGACCCGGAGCAAGGTGGGGGACAAACAAAACATACGCACTCTGGTGCGCATCGGAATTCCCCCGCAGGGAAGGAGGCATTTTCACGGCGGGCTCTTTCCCTTCCAGCCTCTATTCCCTACTACAAACGCACCATCTCCGAGACCCAGGCTTTTCTGCCCAGAGTATAACTGGAGGCAGCGGCCAAGACACACTTACCTCCCGAGAAAAGACTGTGACGGGCTGTGAAGTTTACCACACCCAGGAAGACTCCAAGTTGCACAAACCACACCGTATAAAGCTGGAGGGAGGGCTTTGCCCCTTTTCCAGTTACGAGGATCTGAATGGACATTCTAAACCGGAGAATCACCTGGCCTGTCCCGGGAAACCAGTCAAAAGGACGACGACAAAGAAACCCATCTCAATGACACAGGAGCAACCCCAGGTGCAGGAGGTCAGGAAGGAGTCAGCCGAGCCAGGAGAAGTCAGTGTGGAGTGAGGGCTCACCCTCCTCACGCTGTTTCGAGAAACCCACAGTCAAAGTCTGCAGGCCACGGCTCCTAAGCACTCCCTCATGGCTCCTGCAGGCACCAGCCAAGGCGACAGGCTCCCGGGAGAAGCAGCCCACTGTCTCCTGGGCAAGAGTTTTGAGTCTGAAAAAGGCAGCGACACGCCACGCCAGACCCGTCACAGGAAACACAGTCTGCAGACGAGGCCAGGAACGGCTGCCGGGAGAATAGGAAGATCACCATTCCCAGGACGAGGCCCAACAGAGCATGACCACCCCACTTCCCTGGGCCTCCGGGGCCGCCGCAGGTGGGCGGGCGCTGCCGGGCCACACCGGAGCCACGCCAGGTACCGCGTCGGCTAAAAATCACAGAAAAGGATGGAGGATTAGGCTTTCCTGTGAAGACACAGCTGAAGCGAAACAAAACCTTTGCACCTTCCTTCCTTCCTTCCTTCCCTGTATCACACTCGTTTCTTGCAGGAACTCGATACTGACCCCAGGAACTCCTGCATGCTAAGCCCTCATTCTCTCTACTGCTGAGCTACATATACACTTACCCCCGGAGCACACTAGTTTCTAGGCACAGAGAACAAGAAATGCCAGCCACGTTCACTAACTTACCCAGTGTAGAATAAGCTCCGTGTGCTCCACCAACAGAGGTCAGTGTTTTGTGATCCGTCAGCTCCTGCGGAGCCACTACTACAGTCACAGTAGCGTACTCCGATTTTGTAATTTCGGGCTTAGTCTCCCCTTCCTAGGAACACAAAACAAGATAAATCAGGAACCGAACTTCAGATCATGTGCCTATGCTTAGTCATTCAAGTAGACAACAGTTATTTACCGAAGCTATCAGAACATAAGCCCTATCCTGGGAGAAGCTGGCAGTACAAATAAAAGGCAGATTCTCCTCTCTGTTCTGCCAGAGGCACAGGATCCATGAAAACAAATCAGCACAGAAATGATTCAACAGCTCTGCAACAGACGTGAACGGGTACAGAAACGCCACAAAGGACAGGATAGTCCGCTGCACGTGGATAGCTCAGGGAATGCTGTGAAGACCACACTGTTTCGTAATAGAGAGGTCCACCGCAGAGGGGGGATGTGGAGGGGATTTGGGAAAGACAGCCTGAGTAAAAAGATCAGGTGAGAAACAGAGTAAGGCATTAAGGAAACTAGAACAGTATTACTGGCGGTAGAATGGGAAGACAAAACATTCTGCCTTGAAAATTATACATCGCTTAATTTATTTCAAGTGAGGACGGCTAAATCAAGAAACAACACCAAGATGCACCTAACTTTCCCAGGGATGAATTTCCTTTCAATATCCTCTAATGAACTCTAAGGGAAAGGCCCTGAAATCAAGAATGCCCATAGAGACACTGGCTTCATATTTGAGTCTGGAAAATGAACACAAGTGCATTACACAGTCCTACGGCATTAAGCACAGAATCATACCCTAAACTGTAATTTGAAAGCATAAGTCAAAAATTCTCATCAGTAGATGCAAACTTGAAATTGCACAGTCACAGCAACCCCCGGTTTATGTCTCAGAATCCCCTGGTACTTATATAGTCACACAAGGACATTAACAACAAGAGACTGTACCTCATCCCAGGAAGATTCTCTTCCTCTCTCTTCTGTAAAGTGGTGCACTGACACACCATCTGTAAAATGTAATTACAGGTACATTAATGAGAATATAGACGAATGTTTATTAAACCACCATGTGCGTCTATCTCCGTTCGTGGATGTGTCAAAACCAAAGTGGCAGAAAAGACTTTCAAAGAGTTAGAGCATTTTCTGAAAAAATGCTTAAGTCACGGTTGGGATATATTTAAAACCAATTAGTAATAGGAAAGCACGTAAAAAGAATGGATATATAAGTTGGGTTTGCGCACTATATATTTCTAACATTTGAAGTTTGCTCTTGTTTTAGTTTTTTCTTTTCTTCTGTTTTTAATTGGAGGTACCGGGAATGAGCACACAAAATTCGGCATACTAAGCAAGCATTCTTTTTACCACAAACTTATGTCCTTCCCCGAGTCAAATAGCTTCTGGGCATAGATAAAATAATATACAAAATACTCTTTCACGGTTCACTGCCTCACAAACTTGTCAGGATGCTGAAGCGCAAAAGATCTTTGAGGCCTTCTTCCCCGTATCAAACTAAGTCTCACATCAGACCGAGTGGGAGACAGGTCTCAGGACCTTGACTGAAGAGACCACAGGCCCCGGGTTCGGGTGTGTCTTCCACAACCGATCATCGGCTGTGGAAGGTCAGGGCTTAACTCGCTGTAGACTGTGACAAGGGCGGGCTTATCCTCTAGGGAGCCTGGAACTTGGTGTCTGTTGAAGGCCCTTGTGCAGAAACGACAGTACTGCCCTCCATCAGAGGACTCTCTTTCCCTCTACAACAGACACCTCCCTCCCCAGGGCAAGACGGGGAATACGCGGTCCTTCAAATGCGTCTGCTAAGGGACGAGAGGTACACGGCCGTGAGCCCAGTCACGGCCGCCCGTGCACGGGGAAGCCCCAGAGAGCGATCTGCCCTTCTTCTGCAGTGACTTTAGGAAGAAACAGAGGAATATGCTTTCCTCTTACCGAGCGGAGCAGCTGGCGGTGGGGGGCGAAGTTGCACAGGGCACCAAGGGGAAAAGGTGCAGGTGCCCATCTGGGCGACAACGGGCCGCACCCTGGGCAGGGCATGCAGGCTGCTTCTCGGAAAGTTTGGGGCCCTCAGTACCACGGGGTGACCTGCAGGACAGAAGGGAGGGCTGGGTTTGGAGGACAGACTAAAGCGCCAACACCGACAAGAGCCGAAACCCAACGCAGCAGCCGTCGACACCGGCACCCTCCACTCCACCGGGTGCCCAGAGAGCAGCAAGGTGCCATATGCTCCGCCCAGGCCTCTGGGGCCTGCCTGCAGCCTGGGCCGCACTGGGGGACACGGGGATACGACCCTGATGCCGAACGTCGCCGCCGCCGCTGTCTCCAAGTGGAGGAAGCCAAGGGTCCTATTGCTCGAGAGGCTGCACACAGATATTCCAGCACAAGGGCAAACTAGCGCCTTCCCAACAGGCAGCAGCTCTGGGCGGAACGGCCCTCCCCGTCACCTTCCCCTGTTCCACGCAAGCTTGCCCGGCGCGGATCAGGAACACGGACACGGGACGGAAGTGAAGAGCTCATTCTCCACACGAGCAAGGAGAGCCGCAACAGCGTCACCGCTCTGCCTGCAGGGCTCTGCCTGCAGGACCCTGCCAGGCCCTCTCTGCCCCCTCATCACATAGGGCCATCCTCCTCCACGCAGAGGCTGCCCCTGGGCGCTAAGAGCACTGGGGAGCTGGGCAACCCAGAGTCCTGTGGCGGAGCAGTCCAAGGGATCCTGAGGGTACAAGGCTGTCCTCAGTATGGACTCAGGCTCCGCTACAATCATCCCTATCCTCAGGGACGACTGGATTTTACGTTCGCAACGGAACGAAAAAAGGAGAAAATGGGCTAAGGGGAGAGACGGGGGAGCCTCAACCCCACAAATGACACCAAATGGACGGTACCAGCTCGTGTGCAAAACACCACGGTGTGCCATGAGACCGACGAGCAGCTCTGACAGCTTCCATGGCAGGCCCGAACCGGCGCTGGGTGGGGGACAAACACAACGTACGCACTCTGGTCCGCATCTGAATTCCCCCGCAGGGAAGGTGGCATTTTCTCCGCGGGCTCTTTCCTTTCCTGCCTCTATTCCCTACTACAAACGCACCATCTCCGAGAGAAAGCCTTTTCTGCCCAGAGTACAACTGGAGGCAGCGGACAAGGCGCACTTACCTCCGAGAAAAGACAGTGACGGGATGTGAAGTTTACCACACCCAGGAAGACTCCAATTTGCACAAAGCACACCTTACAAAGCTGGGGGAGGGCTTTTCCCCTTTTCCAGTTACCAGAACTGAATTGACATTCTAAACTGGAGAATCACCTGGCCACCGGGAAACCAGTCAAAGAACGACGACACAGAAACCCATCTCATGACCAGGAGCAAACCCAGGTGCAGGAGGGTCATGAAGAGACAGCCGAGCCAGGAGAAGTCGTGTGGAGTGAGGCTCATCCTTCCTCACGCTGTTTCGGTGAAACCCACAGACAAAGTCTGCGGGCCACGGCTCCTAAGGAACTCCCTCATGGCTCCTGCAGGCACAAGCAAAGGCGAAGGGCTCCCGGGAAGCAGGCCCACTGGCTCCTGGCAAGAGTTTGAGTCTGAAAAAGGCAGCGACACGCCACTCCAGACCTACACAGGACACACAGTCTGCAGACGAGGCCAGGAACGGCTGCCGGGAGAACGGGACGATACCTTGCCCCGGACGAGGCCCACAACAGACATGACCACCCCACTTCCCTGGGCCTCCGGGGCCCCGCAGTGGGCGGGTGCTGCCGGGCCACACCGAGCCACGCCAGTACCGCATCGGCTAAAACCACAGAAAAGTATGGATGATAATGCTTTCTGCGAAGACACTGCTGAAGTGATACAAAGCTTTGCGCCTTCCTTCCTTCCTTCCTTCCCCGTATCACA
>NC_045731.1:19255994-19271892 GCF_009834535.1 Camelus ferus | reverse complement strand
GCAGGATCTGACCTCTGGTAAAGGAGCATCAAAGGTGAAACTCTGTTTTCCGTGGAAGCACACTCTCAAGCGGGCAGCAGGCATGGGATTGAAGGTGATGTGCTGAGTGTTAGAAGAGTGCACAGCAGAAGCTTGGCTGACAGAACTCAAAGAAATCAGTTCAAAATATCCCCACAATTGAATCTGAGACCAAGATCCGAGCTGCCAAATCTGAGCTAGCAGAGGCAGCGGAAAAAGAGGGATAGGGCTAAGGATGATTGCTCTCGCAGAACTCAGGGATCTCGAATGCATTGTGGGTTTTGGTGGGTTCTTTCAAGAGAGCAAAGGAAACTGTGAATTCAGTGAGACAGGAACAGCACTGGCACGTGAGTTTGAGTTTATCGATATGTCCTATGGCCACATCCACTGCATCTGCAGGACCAGGGTCCAATTTGACATTTTGCCAATAGAGCACACGTGGGGCTCAATCAGAGGTATCATGCATCTGGACTGAGGGTTCCAGGGGGCGTTGGGTTTGAAATCAGTATTAAAAGATTTAGGATCTGCTACATTCCAAACCTGGATAGGGATTACACTCTGGTTTGAGGCAGAGGATGCGGAACAGCTCTGTGGTTGCCTTCGTGAACCCATTACTCAAGAATGAGCGAAATAGGAAGAGTGGTCAAAGTCCACAGTACGAGAAGATGAAGCATTTCTTACAGCATTATCACCCAAATGCAGATGCTACATTTTGGACGGCACTGACAGGGTACTGCACCGAGGACACATAGGTCGGCCTGCGGGATCATCCCAGCAGGCCCTGAAGTATGACATCCATACATATGCTTCCACTGTTGTTTTTGTAGACACAGAAGCTCTGGGAAGAACTGGTAACATTGGGACATTCCCATGGCAGTAGAAAGTACAAGCGCACTCTCTGTTGGCTGTTTTGGAGACACTTCAAAATGACATACAGAAGAATGCAGAGCTGAAAACCTATAGAAGCTTCATTTCCACTAGAGGAAGTGCCCTGCGCCCTTTCAGAATTGTGAGATAAATGTAATAAAAAAGAGGATCAACTAACTGAAACAGTATGGTGTGTTCATCACAACAAAGACAACACCAGGATTTAGAGATATACCAGACAACACACACAGGAACAGGGCATGGCATCAAGGTCTAGGGAAAATTGTCCTCACAGAAATACCTTGGAAATGCGTACACCAAAAAGTCTAAAGTTTGCACTTATCCAAGCCCAATTTGTCTATATTAGATACATGATATTACCTGAACTATAGGGTAAAAGAAGTATAGTAAAAGAAACAGGAAGTACCATTTTCAGTTCCAAAGAGATTGAAGGCCCAAAAAATAAGCTTTCAAACAACTAGACGGCAAAACGTTACCAGAGCAAGCTCTGAAAATGGAGGTGAGGAAAACAATGATGAACCACAGTGCCTCAGAATCACAAAAGGCAGAATACCAGAAAAGGGGAAGAGAAACTCTAAAGAAGAAACCAATAGTATAAGAAAACACAATGGATGAGATAAAAACTGGGCTAAAGTCAATCCTAAGCAGACTAATTAATGCAGAAGGAATCGTGAATGGCTTAGAGGACAGGGGAACAGAAATCCCTCCATCAGAAGAAGACACAGAAAAGCGAGTGCAAACCAACGCTAACATCACTGTTGAATCCTGGGTTAAGACCAAGCAGGTAAGAATAGGACTCATAGGATTCCCAAATGGAAAGCAATTGATAAACTAGTACATTCTGAAAAGGAATTTGTAGAAAAATCAGAATGAAACTTGCTGAAATCCAAGAAAGTATCATCTATACGAATTCAGGAAGTACACAGCGTCCAAAAGAGGTGGAATACCAATAGACCAACAAGAAGCAGTAGAATTCAAATAAACAAATTTCATGATCATCCCAGTGATGTAAAATTCACCTCGAGGAAAGAAACTTAGTCACAAAAGTACCTCCAGAGGGGGTTCAGCTGATATCTCGGCAGAAAATTTGCAACAAGGGGAGGAGTGCCAGGACATAGACCATATCCTGAATGAGAAAAAGCTGCAATCTAGGGTAGCCTATGCCAAATGACCGCCATTTATAACAACGGCAGAGCTAGGGAAATTCACTGACCGGCAAACCTTAAAAGAATTCAGCAGTTTGAGACTGATCCTAAAACAAAAATTGAGAATCCTACCCTGAGTAGAAAAGTAGCAAGATGAAATGGAAATAACAAAACCATTATTGCAAATGCAAGAAGAGCCTGAGTTGCAAAGAAGTAAGAAGAAGAAGGCAAGGAGGACATCAAAATCCTAAAGATGGGAGAGGGTAGCAGGAAATCATAGGTGATTTTAAGCACTATCTTAAGTGAATCAGCTTACATGACTGTCTGTCTGAAGCAAAAGGAGGGATGCATGGCCTAATGTGTTTGCAAAATAAACAATCAGACAAACAGACATACACCAAAAGGTTACAGTTGTCTGACATATACCAAACAACCATGATTATTCAAGACAAAATACTCAAAGTGATGTCAAGTTTCATTCAGCACGCATCGACCTATTATCGCTGTTAGCATGTACTCAACACACTTGTATTCAGAAAACAGACGCGTGCATTAGTATTCATAGATACTGATCCAGAAGTGCACATCGTGAGCCAACCCAAATGACGGTTTTGAATAAGAGTGGGTCATAGAACGGGATATAGTCTTAGAAGTCTTCAAACAGGATGAACGAATGCCTTATTCTACCCTACGTAGAGAAGAAATGGCATAAGCCTATAACAAAGACAAGTAGCTCTGCAAAACTGAACTAAGTGTAAAAGAGACAGACTGGAAAGTGCACGTTGGGATTGGTTTCATTTCTAGGAATTTCAGCCCCCATGAAACAAATGGATCCATGTTCTGAGAGTGTGGGTGTTTCAGCAGAAAGCAACAGAAGGATATGTAATCTGGGTGAATGGATATTACACAAACATGAGTTTCCTTGAGTGGGTGTCTGTGTAATGTGAACTGTTAGAAAGTTTAAATAGGTGTGAATCCATAAACTGAACATGGACACACTTCCCTCAGTTTGTACTGTGTATATAGATTTGAAAAAAAGGAAACAGGGAAGAGAAAAGGAAAATTGGACCCTTGTGGATAGAATCACATTTCCCTTAGGAAACTCTCGTCTAATGCAGCATCACCTCCAACACTGACTTGATGCATCAACCACTGTGGATGGCAGTTACCGGTTGGATTCCAGGTGGAATGTTGGTGTGTATCACGAGGCTTGTTGCGGCTGGTGGATCCAAGGTAACTGGACAGAATTCTGTGGGTGGATCAGTTTGATGGTGGGTCTGCTGCCCTATGTGGAGATTGGCTTAGGTCTTTTGTTCGGGAAGCTGAGTAAGTTCGAGATACTGCTGCTGCCCAAAGACCTGAGTTCACGGGTCAGTTTCCAGAATCTGAAAGGGCAGACAGTGGAAGATCTGCCTGTCATCAGCTTACTGGTTAGGCTCCGAAGTATCTTCAGACTTGCCCATTCCTGTTGACGTCGACTTTATGGGAGACACGAAGAGAAGCTGGCAGAAACACTGGCTGCATGGATTGAGGAGATGTGCGGACACATTGATGAAAGTTGTTCTGCCACAGTGGAGAATATCGGCATGGAGACATCTCTAGAGAATACCAGGCTCGAAAGACTTTCATGAGACCTACTGAACCTCGCTGATACTGGCAGAAACATACGGAGAGTCAACGTGCCCTTGAGAAAGTTACTCGATTCTCTGCTCCAAGAACGGGTCCAAGATTCCTGACGTCTAAAAGAGAAGAGATGGCAGAGATGATAAAGCGCTCATATTCTTGGAAGAGGTCGTGAGAATCCACACACCCAAATAGGCATTTATGAATCATTCAGACCGAAATGCACCAAGCACAGGTAAGCCTATTCCCACGTTTGTGCCTAGCTATCAATCACATGCTCTTCCCTCCACTCCACTCAGGCATCCATTTCAAAGGATCAGAACCTGAGCTGCAATGAATCCAGGAGGAGGAGAGCAAGCCCCTACTAGATTCAGAGTTCCTCCTCATTCACACGCGGTGAACAACTGTGAACTCCTTAATATTCAAATACTCTCGATTGAAATAGATAGGAATTGAATACTTAGCTCACACAAAGAAATGATGACCTTCCCCTAGATTAAGGAAATGCTGGGGTTATGTATTCTTTGGGCTGAAAGGAGTGTGGGAAGTGAGGGGAATCTTTGAATGAACTTGAATATGTATTAGGCCTCAGTTTTTCAAGACACTACAGGATAATATTAGAAGTCCGATAGTGAACTGTACTGTAAAAGTCGAAAACACATTATAGACACAGGTTATGTGGACAGTCATTCACTTCCGTCAAGCCCCGGGTGCACTATATCTTGGAGGTGCAGACTTGGTTGTGTTAAATTGTTTTACCCAACATGATCGGATGATTAAGCCTTCTCAGCACTGATAGAAAAGCACCTGGTTTTCTATAGCCTAGGATATCTGCAGCAGGTTTCTCATAGTTAAATGCCTCTAATTGCTTTTTGAATCAAGCCTAAATGTGTATATTCTGTTTAGATTTTCTTGTATATTCCTAGAGAGGAATGTTATACCTTTAAATGACAACATTGCCTAGTATGTGTCATTGGGAGTAAAGGGCACCTGGTGCACAAGGGAAACAATGTTGTGGGTTATTTCATGGTTCCAATAGGTATTTCATTGTTCCTTTTGTTGTTGGAGGCTTCAAGAGAAAAGAGTTGGCATGTCCCCTTCAAACATTTGGACTGCTATTTTACATTGAGACTGTCTGTTTTTTCCTTAGAGCTGACAAAATCTTACAAAAATTGTCAAGTCTGGTTTCTAGGTTCATTTGGTTATTTTCGAAAACTAACTTCACTTTCATATAAATCCCAAAATACGTAAATCGATTCTATTAACCTTCTTAAAGACTGCAACTGTCTTATCAATATAATGTCAAAGCTGGAGTCTTAGGACAAATCATCCGTCCATGGCGGTAAAGAAAAAGGAGCGAAACTAATATCCAATTTCTGTGAATTATTTGTGAAATGTGTTGATTTGTCGATGCCCAGTAGGAAGAGAACAAGTGCAAACTGCTCTCACTAGACACCATACACCAAATATTGTAAACACACACTCACCCAGCCCTTGGCACAGGACACTTGAGTAAGAGTGGTCTGTTACATCCAAAGACATGATGAGGCCTCAGAAAAACCGTAAGCAGGAAAAGGCAAAGTAGAGAATGGAAACCAGTGCAGGATCTGACCTCTGGTAAAGGAGCATCAAAGGTGAAACTCTGTTTTCCGTGGAAGCACACTCTCAAGCGGGCAGCAGGCATGGGATTGAAGGTGATGTGCTGAGTGTTAGAAGAGTGCACAGCAGAAGCTTGGCTGACAGAACTCAAAGAAATCAGTTCAAAATATCCCCACAATTGAATCTGAGACCAAGATCCGAGCTGCCAAATCTGAGCTAGCAGAGGCAGCGGAAAAAGAGGGATAGGGCTAAGGATGATTGCTCTCGCAGAACTCAGGGATCTCGAATGCATTGTGGGTTTTGGTGGGTTCTTTCAAGAGAGCAAAGGAAACTGTGAATTCAGTGAGACAGGAACAGCACTGGCACGTGAGTTTGAGTTTATCGATATGTCCTATGGCCACATCCACTGCATCTGCAGGACCAGGGTCCAATTTGACATTTTGCCAATAGAGCACACGTGGGGCTCAATCAGAGGTATCATGCATCTGGACTGAGGGTTCCAGGGGGCGTTGGGTTTGAAATCAGTATTAAAAGATTTAGGATCTGCTACATTCCAAACCTGGATAGGGATTACACTCTGGTTTGAGGCAGAGGATGCGGAACAGCTCTGTGGTTGCCTTCGTGAACCCATTACTCAAGAATGAGCGAAATAGGAAGAGTGGTCAAAGTCCACAGTACGAGAAGATGAAGCATTTCTTACAGCATTATCACCCAAATGCAGATGCTACATTTTGGACGGCACTGACAGGGTACTGCACCGAGGACACATAGGTCGGCCTGCGGGATCATCCCAGCAGGCCCTGAAGTATGACATCCATACATATGCTTCCACTGTTGTTTTTGTAGACACAGAAGCTCTGGGAAGAACTGGTAACATTGGGACATTCCCATGGCAGTAGAAAGTACAAGCGCACTCTCTGTTGGCTGTTTTGGAGACACTTCAAAATGACATACAGAAGAATGCAGAGCTGAAAACCTATAGAAGCTTCATTTCCACTAGAGGAAGTGCCCTGCGCCCTTTCAGAATTGTGAGATAAATGTAATAAAAAAGAGGATCAACTAACTGAAACAGTATGGTGTGTTCATCACAACAAAGACAACACCAGGATTTAGAGATATACCAGACAACACACACAGGAACAGGGCATGGCATCAAGGTCTAGGGAAAATTGTCCTCACAGAAATACCTTGGAAATGCGTACACCAAAAAGTCTAAAGTTTGCACTTATCCAAGCCCAATTTGTCTATATTAGATACATGATATTACCTGAACTATAGGGTAAAAGAAGTATAGTAAAAGAAACAGGAAGTACCATTTTCAGTTCCAAAGAGATTGAAGGCCCAAAAAATAAGCTTTCAAACAACTAGACGGCAAAACGTTACCAGAGCAAGCTCTGAAAATGGAGGTGAGGAAAACAATGATGAACCACAGTGCCTCAGAATCACAAAAGGCAGAATACCAGAAAAGGGGAAGAGAAACTCTAAAGAAGAAACCAATAGTATAAGAAAACACAATGGATGAGATAAAAACTGGGCTAAAGTCAATCCTAAGCAGACTAATTAATGCAGAAGGAATCGTGAATGGCTTAGAGGACAGGGGGAACAGAAATCCCTCCATCAGAAGAAGACACAGAAAAGCGAGTGCAAACCAACGCTAACATCACTGTTGAATCCTGGGTTAAGACCAAGCAGGTAAGAATAGGACTCATAGGATTCCCAAATGGAAAGCAATTGATAAACTAGTACATTCTGAAAAGGAATTTGTAGAAAAATCAGAATGAAACTTGCTGAAATCCAAGAAAGTATCATCTATACGAATTCAGGAAGTACACAGCGTCCAAAAGAGGTGGAATACCAATAGACCAACAAGAAGCAGTAGAATTCAAATAAACAAATTTCATGATCATCCCAGTGATGTAAAATTCACCTCGAGGAAAGAAACTTAGTCACAAAAGTACCTCCAGAGGGGGTTCAGCTGATATCTCGGCAGAAAATTTGCAACAAGGGGAGGAGTGCCAGGACATAGACCATATCCTGAATGAGAAAAAGCTGCAATCTAGGGTAGCCTATGCCAAATGACCGCCATTTATAACAACGGCAGAGCTAGGGAAATTCACTGACCGGCAAACCTTAAAAGAATTCAGCAGTTTGAGACTGATCCTAAAACAAAAATTGAGAATCCTACCCTGAGTAGAAAAGTAGCAAGATGAAATGGAAATAACAAAACCATTATTGCAAATGCAAGAAGAGCCTGAGTTGCAAAGAAGTAAGAAGAAGAAGGCAAGGAGGACATCAAAATCCTAAAGATGGGAGAGGGTAGCAGGAAATCATAGGTGATTTTAAGCACTATCTTAAGTGAATCAGCTTACATGACTGTCTGTCTGAAGCAAAAGGAGGGATGCATGGCCTAATGTGTTTGCAAAATAAACAATCAGACAAACAGACATACACCAAAAGGTTACAGTTGTCTGACATATACCAAACAACCATGATTATTCAAGACAAAATACTCAAAGTGATGTCAAGTTTCATTCAGCACGCATCGACCTATTATCGCTGTTAGCATGTACTCAACACACTTGTATTCAGAAAACAGACGCGTGCATTAGTATTCATAGATACTGATCCAGAAGTGCACATCGTGAGCCAACCCAAATGACGGTTTTGAATAAGAGTGGGTCATAGAACGGGATATAGTCTTAGAAGTCTTCAAACAGGATGAACGAATGCCTTATTCTACCCTACGTAGAGAAGAAATGGCATAAGCCTATAACAAAGACAAGTAGCTCTGCAAAACTGAACTAAGTGTAAAAGAGACAGACTGGAAAGTGCACGTTGGGATTGGTTTCATTTCTAGGAATTTCAGCCCCCATGAAACAAATGGATCCATGTTCTGAGAGTGTGGGTGTTTCAGCAGAAAGCAACAGAAGGATATGTAATCTGGGTGAATGGATATTACACAAACATGAGTTTCCTTGAGTGGGTGTCTGTGTAATGTGAACTGTTAGAAAGTTTAAATAGGTGTGAATCCATAAACTGAACATGGACACACTTCCCTCAGTTTGTACTGTGTATATAGATTTGAAAAAAAGGAAACAGGGAAGAGAAAAGGAAAATTGGACCCTTGTGGATAGAATCACATTTCCCTTAGGAAACTCTCGTCTAATGCAGCATCACCTCCAACACTGACTTGATGCATCAACCACTGTGGATGGCAGTTACCGGTTGGATTCCAGGTGGAATGTTGGTGTGTATCACGAGGCTTGTTGCGGCTGGTGGATCCAAGGTAACTGGACAGAATTCTGTGGGTGGATCAGTTTGATGGTGGGTCTGCTGCCCTATGTGGAGATTGGCTTAGGTCTTTTGTTCGGGAAGCTGAGTAAGTTCGAGATACTGCTGCTGCCCAAAGACCTGAGTTCACGGGTCAGTTTCCAGAATCTGAAAGGGCAGACAGTGGAAGATCTGCCTGTCATCAGCTTACTGGTTAGGCTCCGAAGTATCTTCAGACTTGCCCATTCCTGTTGACGTCGACTTTATGGGAGACACGAAGAGAAGCTGGCAGAAACACTGGCTGCATGGATTGAGGAGATGTGCGGACACATTGATGAAAGTTGTTCTGCCACAGTGGAGAATATCGGCATGGAGACATCTCTAGAGAATACCAGGCTCGAAAGACTTTCATGAGACCTACTGAACCTCGCTGATACTGGCAGAAACATACGGAGAGTCAACGTGCCCTTGAGAAAGTTACTCGATTCTCTGCTCCAAGAACGGGTCCAAGATTCCTGACGTCTAAAAGAGAAGAGATGGCAGAGATGATAAAGCGCTCATATTCTTGGAAGAGGTCGTGAGAATCCACACACCCAAATAGGCATTTATGAATCATTCAGACCGAAATGCACCAAGCACAGGTAAGCCTATTCCCACGTTTGTGCCTAGCTATCAATCACATGCTCTTCCCTCCACTCCACTCAGGCATCCATTTCAAAGGATCAGAACCTGAGCTGCAATGAATCCAGGAGGAGGAGAGCAAGCCCCTACTAGATTCAGAGTTCCTCCTCATTCACACGCGGTGAACAACTGTGAACTCCTTAATATTCAAATACTCTCGATTGAAATAGATAGGAATTGAATACTTAGCTCACACAAAGAAATGATGACCTTCCCCTAGATTAAGGAAATGCTGGGGTTATGTATTCTTTGGGCTGAAAGGAGTGTGGGAAGTGAGGGGAATCTTTGAATGAACTTGAATATGTATTAGGCCTCAGTTTTTCAAGACACTACAGGATAATATTAGAAGTCCGATAGTGAACTGTACTGTAAAAGTCGAAAACACATTATAGACACAGGTTATGTGGACAGTCATTCACTTCCGTCAAGCCCCGGGTGCACTATATCTTGGAGGTGCAGACTTGGTTGTGTTAAATTGTTTTACCCAACATGATCGGATGATTAAGCCTTCTCAGCACTGATAGAAAAGCACCTGGTTTTCTATAGCCTAGGATATCTGCAGCAGGTTTCTCATAGTTAAATGCCTCTAATTGCTTTTTGAATCAAGCCTAAATGTGTATATTCTGTTTAGATTTTCTTGTATATTCCTAGAGAGGAATGTTATACCTTTAAATGACAACATTGCCTAGTATGTGTCATTGGGAGTAAAGGGCACCTGGTGCACAAGGGAAACAATGTTGTGGGTTATTTCATGGTTCCAATAGGTATTTCATTGTTCCTTTTGTTGTTGGAGGCTTCAAGAGAAAAGAGTTGGCATGTCCCCTTCAAACATTTGGACTGCTATTTTACATTGAGACTGTCTGTTTTTTCCTTAGAGCTGACAAAATCTTACAAAAATTGTCAAGTCTGGTTTCTAGGTTCATTTGGTTATTTTCGAAAACTAACTTCACTTTCATATAAATCCCAAAATACGTAAATCGATTCTATTAACCTTCTTAAAGACTGCAACTGTCTTATCAATATAATGTCAAAGCTGGAGTCTTAGGACAAATCATCCGTCCATGGCGGTAAAGAAAAAGGAGCGAAACTAATATCCAATTTCTGTGAATTATTTGTGAAATGTGTTGATTTGTCGATGCCCAGTAGGAAGAGAACAAGTGCAAACTGCTCTCACTAGACACCATACACCAAATATTGTAAACACACACTCACCCAGCCCTTGGCACAGGACACTTGAGTAAGAGTGGTCTGTTACATCCAAAGACATGATGAGGCCTCAGAAAAACCGTAAGCAGGAAAAGGCAAAGTAGAGAATGGAAACCAGTGCAGGATCTGACCTCTGGTAAAGGAGCATCAAAGGTGAAACTCTGTTTTCCGTGGAAGCACACTCTCAAGCGGGCAGCAGGCATGGGATTGAAGGTGATGTGCTGAGTGTTAGAAGAGTGCACAGCAGAAGCTTGGCTGACAGAACTCAAAGAAATCAGTTCAAAATATCCCCACAATTGAATCTGAGACCAAGATCCGAGCTGCCAAATCTGAGCTAGCAGAGGCAGCGGAAAAAGAGGGATAGGGCTAAGGATGATTGCTCTCGCAGAACTCAGGGATCTCGAATGCATTGTGGGTTTTGGTGGGTTCTTTCAAGAGAGCAAAGGAAACTGTGAATTCAGTGAGACAGGAACAGCACTGGCACGTGAGTTTGAGTTTATCGATATGTCCTATGGCCACATCCACTGCATCTGCAGGACCAGGGTCCAATTTGACATTTTGCCAATAGAGCACACGTGGGGCTCAATCAGAGGTATCATGCATCTGGACTGAGGGTTCCAGGGGGCGTTGGGTTTGAAATCAGTATTAAAAGATTTAGGATCTGCTACATTCCAAACCTGGATAGGGATTACACTCTGGTTTGAGGCAGAGGATGCGGAACAGCTCTGTGGTTGCCTTCGTGAACCCATTACTCAAGAATGAGCGAAATAGGAAGAGTGGTCAAAGTCCACAGTACGAGAAGATGAAGCATTTCTTACAGCATTATCACCCAAATGCAGATGCTACATTTTGGACGGCACTGACAGGGTACTGCACCGAGGACACATAGGTCGGCCTGCGGGATCATCCCAGCAGGCCCTGAAGTATGACATCCATACATATGCTTCCACTGTTGTTTTTGTAGACACAGAAGCTCTGGGAAGAACTGGTAACATTGGGACATTCCCATGGCAGTAGAAAGTACAAGCGCACTCTCTGTTGGCTGTTTTGGAGACACTTCAAAATGACATACAGAAGAATGCAGAGCTGAAAACCTATAGAAGCTTCATTTCCACTAGAGGAAGTGCCCTGCGCCCTTTCAGAATTGTGAGATAAATGTAATAAAAAAGAGGATCAACTAACTGAAACAGTATGGTGTGTTCATCACAACAAAGACAACACCAGGATTTAGAGATATACCAGACAACACACACAGGAACAGGGCATGGCATCAAGGTCTAGGGAAAATTGTCCTCACAGAAATACCTTGGAAATGCGTACACCAAAAAGTCTAAAGTTTGCACTTATCCAAGCCCAATTTGTCTATATTAGATACATGATATTACCTGAACTATAGGGTAAAAGAAGTATAGTAAAAGAAACAGGAAGTACCATTTTCAGTTCCAAAGAGATTGAAGGCCCAAAAAATAAGCTTTCAAACAACTAGACGGCAAAACGTTACCAGAGCAAGCTCTGAAAATGGAGGTGAGGAAAACAATGATGAACCACAGTGCCTCAGAATCACAAAAGGCAGAATACCAGAAAAGGGGAAGAGAAACTCTAAAGAAGAAACCAATAGTATAAGAAAACACAATGGATGAGATAAAAACTGGGCTAAAGTCAATCCTAAGCAGACTAATTAATGCAGAAGGAATCGTGAATGGCTTAGAGGACGGGGGAACAGAAATCCCTCCATCAGAAGAAGACACAGAAAAGCGAGTGCAAACCAACGCTAACATCACTGTTGAATCCTGGGTTAAGACAAAGCAGGTAAGAATAGGACTCATAGGATTCCCAAATGGAAAGCAATTGATAAACTAGTACATTCTGAAAAGGAATTTGTAGAAAAATCAGAATGAAACTTGCTGAAATCCAAGAAAGTATCATCTATACGAATTCAGGAAGTACACAGCGTCCAAAAGAGGTGGAATACCAATAGACCAACAAGAAGCAGTAGAATTCAAATAAACAAATTTCATGATCATCCCAGTGATGTAAAATTCACCTCGAGGAAAGAAACTTAGTCACAAAAGTACCTCCAGAGGGGGTTCAGCTGATATCTCGGCAGAAAATTTGCAACAAGGGGAGGAGTGCCAGGACATAGACCATATCCTGAATGAGAAAAAGCTGCAATCTAGGGTAGCCTATGCCAAATGACCGCCATTTATAACAACGGCAGAGCTAGGGAAATTCACTGACCGGCAAACCTTAAAAGAATTCAGCAGTTTGAGACTGATCCTAAAACAAAAATTGAGAATCCTACCCTGAGTAGAAAAGTAGCAAGATGAAATGGAAATAACAAAACCATTATTGCAAATGCAAGAAGAGCCTGAGTTGCAAAGAAGTAAGAAGAAGAAGGCAAGGAGGACATCAAAATCCTAAAGATGGGAGAGGGTAGCAGGAAATCATAGGTGATTTTAAGCACTATCTTAAGTGAATCAGCTTACATGACTGTCTGTCTGAAGCAAAAGGAGGGATGCATGGCCTAATGTGTTTGCAAAATAAACAATCAGACAAACAGACATACACCAAAAGGTTACAGTTGTCTGACATATACCAAACAACCATGATTATTCAAGACAAAATACTCAAAGTGATGTCAAGTTTCATTCAGCACGCATCGACCTATTATCGCTGTTAGCATGTACTCAACACACTTGTATTCAGAAAACAGACGCGTGCATTAGTATTCATAGATACTGATCCAGAAGTGCACATCGTGAGCCAACCCAAATGACGGTTTTGAATAAGAGTGGGTCATAGAACGGGATATAGTCTTAGAAGTCTTCAAACAGGATGAACGAATGCCTTATTCTACCCTACGTAGAGAAGAAATGGCATAAGCCTATAACAAAGACAAGTAGCTCTGCAAAACTGAACTAAGTGTAAAAGAGACAGACTGGAAAGTGCACGTTGGGATTGGTTTCATTTCTAGGAATTTCAGCCCCCATGAAACAAATGGATCCATGTTCTGAGAGTGTGGGTGTTTCAGCAGAAAGCAACAGAAGGATATGTAATCTGGGTGAATGGATATTACACAAACATGAGTTTCCTTGAGTGGGTGTCTGTGTAATGTGAACTGTTAGAAAGTTTAAATAGGTGTGAATCCATAAACTGAACATGGACACACTTCCCTCAGTTTGTACTGTGTATATAGATTTGAAAAAAAGGAAACAGGGAAGAGAAAAGGAAAATTGGACCCTTGTGGATAGAATCACATTTCCCTTAGGAAACTCTCGTCTAATGCAGCATCACCTCCAACACTGACTTGATGCATCAACCACTGTGGATGGCAGTTACCGGTTGGATTCCAGGTGGAATGTTGGTGTGTATCACGAGGCTTGTTGCGGCTGGTGGATCCAAGGTAACTGGACAGAATTCTGTGGGTGGATCAGTTTGATGGTGGGTCTGCTGCCCTATGTGGAGATTGGCTTAGGTCTTTTGTTCGGGAAGCTGAGTAAGTTCGAGATACTGCTGCTGCCCAAAGACCTGAGTTCACGGGTCAGTTTCCAGAATCTGAAAGGGCAGACAGTGGAAGATCTGCCTGTCATCAGCTTACTGGTTAGGCTCCGAAGTATCTTCAGACTTGCCCATTCCTGTTGACGTCGACTTTATGGGAGACACGAAGAGAAGCTGGCAGAAACACTGGCTGCATGGATTGAGGAGATGTGCGGACACATTGATGAAAGTTGTTCTGCCACAGTGGAGAATATCGGCATGGAGACATCTCTAGAGAATACCAGGCTCGAAAGACTTTCATGAGACCTACTGAACCTCGCTGATACTGGCAGAAACATACGGAGAGTCAACGTGCCCTTGAGAAAGTTACTCGATTCTCTGCTCCAAGAACGGGTCCAAGATTCCTGACGTCTAAAAGAGAAGAGATGGCAGAGATGATAAAGCGCTCATATTCTTGGAAGAGGTCGTGAGAATCCACACACCCAAATAGGCATTTATGAATCATTCAGACCGAAATGCACCAAGCACAGGTAAGCCTATTCCCACGTTTGTGCCTAGCTATCAATCACATGCTCTTCCCTCCACTCCACTCAGGCATCCATTTCAAAGGATCAGAACCTGAGCTGCAATGAATCCAGGAGGAGGAGAGCAAGCCCCTACTAGATTCAGAGTTCCTCCTCATTCACACGCGGTGAACAACTGTGAACTCCTTAATATTCAAATACTCTCGATTGAAATAGATAGGAATTGAATACTTAGCTCACACAAAGAAATGATGACCTTCCCCTAGATTAAGGAAATGCTGGGGTTATGTATTCTTTGGGCTGAAAGGAGTGTGGGAAGTGAGGGGAATCTTTGAATGAACTTGAATATGTATTAGGCCTCAGTTTTTCAAGACACTACAGGATAATATTAGAAGTCCGATAGTGAACTGTACTGTAAAAGTCGAAAACACATTATAGACACAGGTTATGTGGACAGTCATTCACTTCCGTCAAGCCCCGGGTGCACTATATCTTGGAGGTGCAGACTTGGTTGTGTTAAATTGTTTTACCCAACATGATCGGATGATTAAGCCTTCTCAGCACTGATAGAAAAGCACCTGGTTTTCTATAGCCTAGGATATCTGCAGCAGGTTTCTCATAGTTAAATGCCTCTAATTGCTTTTTGAATCAAGCCTAAATGTGTATATTCTGTTTAGATTTTCTTGTATATTCCTAGAGAGGAATGTTATACCTTTAAATGACAACATTGCCTAGTATGTGTCATTGGGAGTAAAGGGCACCTGGTGCACAAGGGAAACAATGTTGTGGGTTATTTCATGGTTCCAATAGGTATTTCATTGTTCCTTTTGTTGTTGGAGGCTTCAAGAGAAAAGAGTTGGCATGTCCCCTTCAAACATTTGGACTGCTATTTTACATTGAGACTGTCTGTTTTTTCCTTAGAGCTGACAAAATCTTACAAAAATTGTCAAGTCTGGTTTCTAGGTTCATTTGGTTATTTTCGAAAACTAACTTCACTTTCATATAAATCCCAAAATACGTAAATCGATTCTATTAACCTTCTTAAAGACTGCAACTGTCTTATCAATATAATGTCAAAGCTGGAGTCTTAGGACAAATCATCCGTCCATGGCGGTAAAGAAAAAGGAGCGAAACTAATATCCAATTTCTGTGAATTATTTGTGAAATGTGTTGATTTGTCGATGCCCAGTAGGAAGAGAACAAGTGCAAACTGCTCTCACTAGACACCATACACAAAATATTGTAAACACACACTCACCCAGCCCTTGGCACAGGACACTTGACTAAGAGTGGTCTGTTACATCCAAAGACATGATGAGGCCTCAGAAAAACCGTAAGCAGGAAAAGGCAAAGTAGAGAATGGAAACCAGTGCAGGATCTGACCTCTGGTAAAGGAGCATCAAAGGTGAAACTCTGTTTTCCGTGGAAGCACACTCTCAAGCGGGG
>NC_045731.1:19221040-19255894 GCF_009834535.1 Camelus ferus | reverse complement strand
GCATGCTGCCCGCTTGAGAGTGTGCTTCCAAGGAGAACAGAGGTTCACCTTTTGATGCTCCTTACCAGAGGTCAGATCCTGCACTGGTGTCCATTCCTCTACTTTGGCCTTTTCCTGCTTACGGTTTTCTGAGGCCTATCCTGTCTTTGGATGTAACAGACCACTCTTACTCAAGTGTCCTGTGCCAAGGGCTGGGTGAGTGGTGTTTACAATATTTGGTGTATGGTGTCTAGTGAGAGCAGTTTTGCACTTGTTCTACTTCCTACTGGGCATCGACAAATCAACACATTTCACAAATAATTCACAGAAATTGGATATTAGTTTCGCTCCTTTTCTTTACAGCCATGGTACGGAGGATTTGTCCTAAGACCTCCAGCTTTGAACATTATGTTGATAAGGCAGTTGCAGTCTTAAGAAGTTAATAGTAATCGATTTACGTGTTTTGGGATTTATATGAAAGTGAAGTTAGTTTTTGAAAATTACCAAATCAACCTAGAAGCCAGACTTGACAATTTCTGTAAGATTTTGTCAGCTCTAAGGAAAAAACAGACAGTCTCAATGTAAAATAGCAGTCCAAATGTTTGAAGGGGACATGCCAACTCTTTTCTCTTGAAGCCTCCAACAACAATAAGGAACAATGAAATAACTATTGGAACCATGAAATAACCCACAACATTGTTTCCCTTGTGCACCATGGTGCCCTTTACTCCCAATGACACATACTAGGCAATGTTGTCATTTAAAGGGTATAACATTCCTCTCTAGGAATATACAAGAAAATCTAAACAGAATATACACATTTAGGCTTGATTCAAAAAGCAATTAGAGGCATTTAACTATGAGAAACCTGCTGCAGATATCCTAGGCTATTAGAAACCAGGTGCTTTTCTATCAGTGCTGAGAAGGCTTAATCATCCGATCATGTTGGGTAAAAGCAATTTAACACAACCAAGTCTGCACCTCCAAGATATAGTGCACCCGGGGCTTGACGGAAGTGAATGACTGTCCACATAACCTGTGTTTATAATGTGTTTGGCTACTTTTACAGTTCAGTTCACTATCTGACTTCTAATATTTTCCTGTAGTGTCTTGAAAAACTGAGGCCTAATACATATTCAAGTTCATTCAAAGATTCCCCTCACTTCCCACACTCCTTTCAGCCCAAAGAATACATAACCCCAGCATTTCCTTAATCTAGGGGAAGGTCATCATTTCTTTGTGTGAGCTAAGTATTCAATTCCTATCTATTTCAGTCGAGAGTATTTGAATATTAAGGAGTTCACAGTTGTTCACCGAGTGTGAAGGAGGAGGAACTCTGATTCTAGTAGGGGCTTGCTCTCCTCCTACTGGATTCATTGCAGCTCAGGTTCTGATCCTTTGAAATGGATGCCTGAGTGGAGTGGAGGGAAGAGCATGTGATTGATAGCTAGGCACAAACGTGGGAATAGGCTTACCTGGGCTTGGTGCATTTCGGTCTGAATGATTCATAAATGCCCCTTGGGATGTGTGGATTCTCACGACCTCTTCCAAGAATATGAGCGCTTTATCATCTCTGCCATCTCTTCTCTTTTAGACGTCAGGAATCTTGGACCCGTTCTTGGAGCAGAGAATCGAGTAACTTTCTCAAGGGCACGTTGACTCTCCGTATGTTTCTGCCAGTATCAGCGAGGTTCAGTAGGTCTCATGAATGTCTTTCGAGCCTGGTATGCTCTAGAGATGTCTCCATGCCGATATTCTCCACTGTAGCAGAACAACTTTCATCAATGTGTTCCGCACATCTCCTCAATCCATGCAGCCAGTGTTTCTGCCAGCTTCTCTTCGTGTCTCCCATAAAGTCGACGTCAACAGGAATGGGCAAGTCTGAAGATACTTCGGAGCCTAACCAGTAAGCTGATGACAGGCAGATCTTCCACTGTCTGCCCTTTCAGATTCTGGAAACTGACCCGTGAACTCAGGTCTTTGGGCAGCAGCAGTATCTCGAACTTACTCAGCTTCCCGAACAAAAGACCTAAGCCAATCTCCACATAGGGCAGCAGACCCACCATCAAACTGATCCACCCACAGAATTCTGCCCAGATACCTTGGATCCACCAGCCGCAACAAGCCTCGTGATACACACCAACATTCCACCTGGAATCCAACCGGTAACTGCCATCCCCAGTGGTTGATGCATCAAGTCAGTGTTGGGGGTGATGCTGCATTAGACGAGAGTTTCCTAAGGGAAATGTGATTCTATCCACAAGGGTCCCATTGTCCTTTTCTCTTCCCTCTTTCCTTTTGTTCAGATCTGTATACACAGTACAAACGGAGGGAAGTGTGTCCATGTTCAGTTTATGGATTCACACCTATTTAAACTTTCTAACAGTTCACAGTACACAGAGACCCACTCAAGGAAACTCATGTTTGTGTAATATCCATTCACCCAGATTACATATCCGTCTGTTGCTTTCTGCTGAAACACCCACACTCTCAGAACATGGATCCATTTGTTTCATGGGGGCTGAAATTCCTAGAAATGAAACCAATCCCAACGTGCACTTTCCTGTCTGTCTCTTTTACACTTAGTTCAGTTTTGCAGAGCTACTTGTCTTTGTTATAGGCTTATGCCATTTCTTCTCTACGTAGGGTAGAATAAGGCATTCGTTCATCCTGTTTGAAGACTTCTAAGACTATATCCCGTTCTATGACCCACTCTTATTCAAAACCGTCATTTGGGTTGGCTCACGATGTGCACTTCTGGATCAGTATCTATGAATAGTAATGCACGCGTCTGTTTTCTGAATACAAGTGTGTTGAGTACATGCTAACAGCGATAATAGGTCGATGCGTGCTGAATGAAACTTGACATCACTTTGAGTATTTTGTCTTGAATAATCATGGTTGTTTGGTATATGTCAGACAACTGTAACCTTTTGGTGTATGTCTGTTTGTCTGATTGTTTATTTTGCAAACACATTAGGCCATGCATCTCTCCTTTTGCTTCAGACAGACAGTCATGTAAGCTGATTCACTTAAGATAGTGCTTAAAATCACCTATGATTTCCTGCTACCCTCTCCCATCTTTAGGATTTTGATGTCCTCCTTGCCTTCTTCTTCTTACTTCTTTGCAACTCAGGCTCTTCTTGCATTTGCAATAATGGTTTTGTTATTTCCATTTCATCTTGCTACTTTTCTACTCAGGGTAGGATTCTCAATTTTTGTTTTAGGATCAGTCTCAAACTGCTGAATTCTTTTAAGGTTTGCCGGTCATTGAATTTCCCTAGCTCTGCCGTTGTTATAAATGGCGGTCATTTGGCATAGGCTACCCTAGATTGCAGCTTTTTCTCATTCAGGATATGGTCTATGTCCTGGCACTCCTCCCCGTGCTGCAAAATTTCTGCCGAGATATCAGCTGAAACCCCTCTGGAGGTACTGTTGTGACTAAGTTTCTTTCCTCGAGGTGCATTTTACATCACTGGGAAGATCATGAATTTTTTTATTTGAATTCTACAGCTGCTTGTTGGTCTATTGGTATTCCAACAATTTTGGACTCTGTGTACTTCCTGAATTCGTATAGATGATACTTTCTTGGATTTCAGCAAGTTTCATTCTGATTTTTCTACAAATTCCTTTTCAGAATTTATTATTTTATCATCTTGCTTTCCATTTGGGAATCCTATGAGTCCTATTCTTACCTGCTTTGTCTTAACCCAGGATTCAACAGTGATGTTAGCGTTGGTTTGCACTCGCTTTTCTGTGTCTTCTTCTGATGGAGGGATTTCTGTTCCCCTGTCCTCACAGTCATTCACGAGTCCCTCTGCATTATGTAGTCTGCTTAGGATTGACTTTAGCCCAGTTTTTATCTCATCCATTGAGTTTTCTGATACTATTGGTTTCTTCTTTAGAGTTTCTCTTCCCCTTTTCTGGTATTCTGCCTTTTGTGATTCTGAGGCACTGTGGTTCATCAGTGTTTTCCTCACCTCCATTTTCAGAGCTTGCTCTGGTAACGTTTTGCCGTCTAGTTGTTTGAAAGCTTATTTTTTGGGCCTTCAATCTCTTTGGAACTGAAAATGGTACTTCCTGTTTCTTTTACTATACTTCATTTACCCTATAGTTCAGGTAATATCATGTATCTAATATAGACAATTTAGGGCTTGGATTAAGTGCAAACTTTAGACTTTTGGTGTACGCAATTCCAATGGTATTTCTGTGAGGACAATTTTCCCTAGACCTTGATGCCATGCCCTGTTCCTGTGTGTGTTGTCTGGTATATCTCTAAATCCTGGTGTTGCCTTTGTTGTGATGAACACACCATACTGTTTCAGTTAGTAGAATCCTCATTTTTATTACACTTAATCTCACAATTCTGAAAGGGCAGCAGGGCACTTCCTCTAGTGGAAATGAAGCTTCTATAGGTTTTCAGCTCTGCATTCTTCTGTATGTCATTTTGAAGTGTCTCCAAAACAGCCAACAGAGAGTGCGCTTGTACTTTCTACTGCCATGGGAATGTCCCAATGTTACCAGTTCTTCCCAGAGCTTCTCTGTCTACAGAAACAACAGTGGAAGCATATGTATGGATGTCATACTTCAGGGCCTGCTGGGATGATCCCGCAGGACCGACCTATGTGTCCTCGGTGCAGTACCCTGTCAGTGCCGTCCAAAATGTAGCATCTGCATTTGGGTGATAATGCTGTAAGAAATGCTTCATCTTCTCAGTACTGTGGACTTTGACCACTCTTCCTAGTTCGCTCATTCTTGAGTAATGGGTTCACGAAGGCAACCACAGAGCTGTTCCGCATCCTCTGCCTCAAACCAGAGTGTAATCCCTATCCAGGTTATGAATGTAGCAGATCCTAAATCTTTTAATACTGATTTCAAACCCAACGCCCCCTGGAACCCTCAGTCCAGATGCATGATACCTCTGATTGAGCCCACACGTGTGCTCTATTGGCAAAATGTCAAATTGGACCCTGGTCCTGCAGATGCAGTGGATGTGGCCATAGGACATATCGATAAACTCAACCTCACGTGCCAGTGCTGTTGCTGTCTCACTGAGGTCACAGTTCCTTTGCTCTCTTGAAAGTAACCCACCAAAACCCACAATGCACTTCTAGATCCCTGAGTTCTGCGAGAGCCATCATCCATAGCCCTATCCCTCTTTTTCCGCTGCCTCTGCTAGCTCAGATTTGGCAGCTCGGATCTTGGTCTCAGATTCAATTGTGGGGATATTTTGAGCTGATTTCTTTGAGTTCTGTCAGCCAAGCATTCTGCTGTGCACTCTTCTAACACTCAGCACATCACCTTCAATCCCATGCCTGCTGCCCGCTTGAGAGTGTGCTTCCAAGGAAAACAGAGTTTCACCTTTGATGCTCCATTACCAGAGGTCAGATCCTGCACTGGTTTCCATTCTCTACTTTGCCTTTTCCTGCTTAAGGTTTTTCTGAGGCCTCATCCTGTCTTTGGATGTAACAGACCACTCTTAGGCAAGTGTCCTGTGCCAAGGGCTGGGTGAGTGTGTGTTTACAATATTTTGTGTATGGTAGTCTAGTGAGAGCAGTTTGCACTTGTTCTCTTCCTACTGGGCATCGACAAATCAACACATTTCACAAATAATTCACAGAAATTGGATATTAGTTTCGCTCCGTTTTCTTTACAGCCATGGTCGGATGGTTTGTCCTAAGACTCCAGCTTTGACATTATATTGATAAGACAGTTGCAGTCTTTAAGAAGGTTAATAGAATCGATTTACGTATTTTGGGATTTATATGAAAGTGAAGTTAGTTTTCGAAAATACCAAATGAACCTAGAAAGCCAGACTTGACAATTTTGTAAGATTTTGTCAGCTCTAAGGAAAAAACAGACAGTCTCAATGTAAAATAGCAGTCCAAATGTTTGAAGGGGACATGCCAACTCTTTTCTCTTGAAGCCTCCAACAACAAAAGGAACAATGAAATACCTATTGGAACCATGAAATAACCCCAACATTGTTTCCCTTGTGCACCATGGTGCCCTTTACTCCCAATGACACATACTAGGCAATGTTGTCATTTAAAGGGGTAACATTCCTCTCTAGGAATATACAAGAAAATCTAAACAGAATATACACATTTAGGCTTGATTCAAAAAGCACCTAGAGGCATTTAACTATGAGAAACCTGCTGCAGATATGCTAGGCTATTGAGAAACCAGGTGCTTTTCTATCAGTGCTGAGAAGGCTTAATCATCCGATCATGTTGGGTAAAGCAATTTAACACAACCAAGTCTGCACCTCCAAGATATAGTGCACCCGGGGCTTGACGGAAGTGAATGACTGTCCACATAACCTGTGTCTTAATGTGTTTGTCGACTTTTACAGTTCAGTTCACTATCTGACTTCTAATATTATCCTGTAGCTGTCTTGAAAAACTGAGGCCTAATACATATTCAAGTTCATTCAAAGATTCCCCTCACTTCCCACACTCCTTTCAGCCCAAAGAATACATAACCCCAGCATTTCCTTAATCTAGGGGAAGGTCATCATTTCTTTGTGTGAGCTAAGTATTCAATTCCTATCTATTTCAGTCGAGAGTATTTGAACATTAAGGATTTCACAGTTGTTCACCGCGTGTGAATGAGGAGGAACTCTGAATCTAGTAGGGGCTTGCTCTCCTCCTCCTGGATTCATTGCAGCTCAGGTTCTGATCCTTTGAAATGGATGCCTGAGTGGAGTGGAGGGAAGAGCATGTGATTGATAGCTAGGCACAAACGTGGGAATAGGCTTACCTGTGCTTGGTGCATTTCGGTCTGAATGATTCATAAATGCCTATTGGGATGTGTGGATTCTCACGACCTCTTCCAAGAATATGAGCGCTTTATCATCTCTGCCATCTCTTCTCTTTTAGACGTCAGGAATCTTGGACCCGTTCTTGGAGCAGAGAATCGAGTAACTTTCTCAAGGGCACGTTGACTCTCCGTATGTTTCTGCCAGTATCAGCGAGGTTCAGTAGGTCTCATGAAAGTCTTTCGAGCCTGGTATTCTCTAGAGATGTCTCCATGCCGATATTCTCCACTGTGGCAGAACAACTTTCATCAATGTGTCCGCACATCTCCTCAATCCATGCAGCCAGTGTTTCTGCCAGCTTCTCTTCGTGTCTCCCATAAAGTCGACGTCAACAGGAATGGGCAAGTCTGAAGATACTTCGGAGCCTAACCAGTAAGCTGATGACAGGCAGATCTTCCACTGTCTGCCCTTTCAGATTCTGGAAACTGACCCGTGAACTCAGGTCTTTGGGCAGCAGCAGTATCTCGAACTTACTCAGCTTCCCGAACAAAAGACCTAAGCCAATCTCCACATAGGGCAGCAGACCCACCATCAAACTGATCCACCCACAGAATTCTGTCCAGTTACCTTGGATCCACCAGCCGCAACAAGCCTCGTGATACACACCAACATTCCACCTGGAATCCAACCGGTAACTGCCATCCACAGTGGTTGATGCATCAAGTCAGTGTTGGAGGTGATGCTGCATTAGACGAGAGTTTCCTAAGGGAAATGTGATTCTATCCACAAGGGTCCAATTGTCCTTTTCTCTTCCCTGTTTCCTTTTGTTCAAATCTATATACACAGTACAAACTGAGGGAAGTGTGTCCATGTTCAGTTTATGGATTCACACCTATTTAAACTTTCTAACAGTTCACAGTACACAGAGACCCAATCAAGGAAACTCATGTTTGTGTAATATCCATTCACCCAGATTACATATCCTTCTGTTGCTTTCTGCTGAAACACCCACACTCTCAGAACATGGATCCATTTGTTTCATGGGGGCTGAAATTCCTAGAAATGAAACCAATCCCAACGTGCACTTTCCAGTCTGTCTCTTTTGCACTTAGTTCAGTTTTGCAGAGCTACTTGTCTTTGCTATAGATTTATGCCATTTCTTCTCCACGTAGGGTAGAATAAGGCATTCGTTCATCCTGTTGGAAGCCTTCTAAGACTGTATATCGTTCTATGACACAAACTTATTCAAAACCATCATTTGTGTTGGCTCACGATATGCACTTCTGGATCAGTATCTATGAATAGTAATGCACGCGTCTGTTTTCTGAATACAAGTGTGTTGAGTACATGCTAACAGCGATAATAGGTCGATGCGTGCTGAATGAAACTTGACATCACTTTGAGTATTTTGTCTTGAATAATCATGGTTGTTTGGTATATGTCAGACAACTGTAACCTTTTGGTGTATGTCTGTTTGTCTGATTGTTTATTTTGCAAACACATTAGGCCATGCATCCCTCCTTTTGCTTCAGACAGACAGTCATGTAAGCTGATTCACTTAAGATAGTGCTTAAAATCACCTATGATTTCCTGCTACCCTCTCCCATCTTTAGGATTTTGATGTCCTCCTTGCCTTCTTCTTCTTACTTCTTTGCAACTCAGGCTCTTCTTGCATTTGCAATAATGGTTTTGTTATTTCCATTTCATCTTGCTACTTTTCTACTCAGGGTAGGATTCTCAATTTTTGTTTTAGGATCAGTCTCAAACTGCTGAATTCTTTTAAGGTTTGCCGGTCAGTGAATTTCCCTAGCTCTGCCGTTGTTATAAATGGCGGTCATTTGGCATAGGCTACCCTAGATTGCAGCTTTTTCTCATTCAGGATATGGTCTATGTCCTGGCACTCCTCCCCGTGCTGCAAAATTTCTGCCGAGATATCAGCTGAACCCCCTCTGGAGGTACTTTTGTGACTAAGTTTCTTTCCTCGAGGTGCATTTTACATCACTGGGATGATCATGAAATTTGTTTATTTGAATTCTACTGCTTCTTGTTGGTCTATTGGTATTCCACCTCTTTTGGACGCTGTGTACTTCCTGAATTCGTATAGATGATACTTTCTTGGCTTTCAGCAAGTTTCATTCTGATTTTTCTACAAATTCCTTTTCAGAATGTACTATTTTATCAATTGCTTTCCATTTGGGAATCCTATGAGTCCTATTCTTACCTGCTTTGTCTTAACCCAGGATTCAACAGTGATGTTAGCGTTGGTTTGCACTCGCTTTTCTGTGTCTTCTTCTGATGGAGGGATTTCTGTTCCCCTGTCCTCTCAGCCATTCACGAGTCCCTTCTGCATTAATTAGTCTGCTTAGGATTGACTTTAGCCAAGTTTTTATCTCATCCATTGAGTTTTCTGATACTATTGGGTTCTTCTTTAGAGTTTCTCTTCCCCTTTTCTGGTATTCTGCCTTTTGTGATTCTGAGGCACTGTGGTTCATCAGTGTTTTCCTCACCTCCATTTTCAGAGCTTGCTCTGGTAACGTTTTGCCGTCTAGTTGTTTGAAAGCTTATTTTTTGGGCCTTCAATCTCTTTGGAACTGAAAATGGTACTTCCTGTTTCTTTTACTATACTTCTTTTACCCTATAGTTCAGGTAATATCATGTATCTAATATAGACAATTAGGGCTTGGATAAGTGCAAACTTTAGACTTTTGGTGTACGCATTCCAAGGTATTTCTGTGAGGACAATTTTCCCTAGACCTTGATGCCATGATCTGTTCCTGTGTGTGTTGTCTGGTATATCTCTAAATCCTGGTGTTGTCTTTGTTGTGATGAACACACCATACTGTTTCAGTTAGTTAGATCCTCTTTTTATTACATTATCTCACAATTCTGAAAGGGCGCAGGGCACTTCCTCTAGTGGAAATGAAGCTTCTATAGGTTTTCAGCTCTGCATTCTTCTGTATGTCATTTTGAAGTGTCTCCAAAACAGCCAACAGAGAGTGCGCTTGTACTTTCTACTGCCATGGGAATGTCCCAATGTTACCAGTTCTTCCCAGAGCTTCTGTGTCTACAGAAACAACAGTGGAAGCATATGTATGGATGTCATACTTCAGGGCCTGCTGGGATGATCCCGCAGGCCGACCTATGTGTCCTCGGTGCAGTACCCTGTCAGTGCCGTCCAAAATGTAGCATCTGCATTTGGGTGATAATGCTGTAAGAAATGCTTCATCTTCTCAGTACTGTGGACTTTGACCACTCTTCCTATTTCGCTCATTCTTGAGTAATGGGTTCACGAAGGCAACCACAGAGCTGTTCCGCATCCTCTGCCTCAAACCAGAGTGTAATCCCTATCCAGGTTTGGAATGTAGCAGATCCTAAATCTTTTAATACTGATTTCAAACCCAACGCCCCCTGGAACCCTCAGTCCAGATGCATGATACCTCTGATTGAGCCCCACGTGTGCTCTATTGGCAAAATGTCAAATTGGACCCTGGTCCTGCAGATGCAGTGGATGTGGCCATAGGACATATCGATAAACTCAAACTCACGTGCCAGTGCTGTTCCTGTCTCACTGAATTCACAGTTTCCTTTGCTCTCTTGAAAGAACCCACCAAAACCCACAATGCATTCGAGATCCCTGAGTTCTGCGAGAGCAATCATCCTTAGCCCTATCCCTCTTTTTCCGCTGCCTCTGCTAGCTCAGATTTGGCAGCTCGGATCTTGGTCTCAGATTCAATTGTGGGGATATTTTGAACTGATTTCTTTGAGTTCTGTCAGCCAAGCTTCTGCTGTGCACTCTTCTAACACTCAGCACATCACCTTCAATCCCATGCCTGCTGCCCGCTTGAGAGTGTGCTTCCACGGAAAACAGAGTTTCACCTTTGATGCTCCTTTACCAGAGGTCAGATCCTGCACTGGTTTCCATTCTCTACTTTGCCTTTTCCTGCTTACGGTTTTTCTGAGGCCTCATCATGTCTTTGGATGTAACAGACCACTCTTACTCAAGTGTCCTGTGCCAAGGGCTGGGTGAGTGTGTGTTTACAATATTTTGTGTATGGTGTCTAGTGAGAGCAGTTTGCACTTGTTCTCTTCCTACTGGGCATCGACAAATCAACACATTTCACAAATAATTCACAGAAATTGGATATTAGTTTCGCTCCTTTTTCTTTACCGCCATGGACGGATGATTTGTCCTAAGACTCCAGCTTTGACATTATATTGATAAGACAGTTGCAGTCTTTAAGAAGGTTAATAGAATCGATTTACGTATTTTGGGATTTATATGAAAGTGAAGTTAGTTTTCGAAAATAACCAAATGAACCTAGAAACCAGACTTGACAATTTTTGTAAGATTTTGTCAGCTCTAAGGAAAAAACAGACAGTCTCAATGTAAAATAGCAGTCCAAATGTTTGAAGGGGACATGCCAACTCTTTTCTCTTGAAGCCTCCAACAACAAAAGGAACAATGAAATACCTATTGGAACCATGAAATAACCCACAACATTGTTTCCCTTGTGCACCAGGTGCCCTTTACTCCCAATGACACATACTAGGCAATGTTGTCATTTAAAGGTATAACATTCCTCTCTAGGAATATACAAGAAAATCTAAACAGAATATACACATTTAGGCTTGATTCAAAAAGCAATTAGAGGCATTTAACTATGAGAAACCTGCTGCAGATATCCTAGGCTATAGAAACCAGGTGCTTTTCTATCAGTGCTGAGAAGGCTTAATCATCCGATCATGTTGGGTAAAACAATTTAACACAACCAAGTCTGCACCTCCAAGATATAGTGCACCCGGGGCTTGACGGAAGTGAATGACTGTCCACATAACCTGTGTCTATAATGTGTTTGCGACTTTTACAGTACAGTTCACTATCGGACTTCTAATATTATCCTGTAGCTGTCTTGAAAAACTGAGGCCTAATACATATTCAAGTTCATTCAAAGATTCCCCTCACTTCCCACACTCCTTTCAGCCCAAAGAATACATAACCCCAGCATTTCCTTAATCTAGGGGAAGGTCATCATTTCTTTGTGTGAGCTAAGTATTCAATTCCTATCTATTTCAAGTCGAGAGTATTTGAATATTAAGGAGTTCACAGTTGTTCACCGCGTGTGAATGAGGAGGAACTCTGAATCTAGTAGGGGCTTGCTCTCCTCCTCCTGGATTCATTGCAGCTCAGGTTCTGATCCTTTGAAATGGATGCCTGAGTGGAGTGGAGGGAAGAGCATGTGATTGATAGCTAGGCACAAACGTGGGAATAGGCTTACCTGTGCTTGGTGCATTTCGGTCTGAATGATTCATAAATGCCTATTGGGATGTGTGGATTCTCACGACCTCTTCCAAGAATATGAGCGCTTTATCATCTCTGCCATCTCTTCTCTTTTAGACGTCAGGAATCTTGGACCCGTTCTTGGAGCAGAGAATCGAGTAACTTTCTCAAGGGCACGTTGACTCTCCGTATGTTTCTGCCAGTATCAGCGAGGTTCAGTAGGTCTCATGAAAGTCTTTCGAGCCTGGTATTCTCTAGAGATGTCTCCATGCCGATATTCTCCACTGTGGCAGAACAACTTTCATCAATGTGTTCCGCACATCTCCTCAATCCATGCAGCCAGTGTTTCTGCCAGCTTCTCTTCGTGTCTCCCATAAAGTCGACGTCAACAGGAATGGGCAAGTCTGAAGATACTTCGGAGCCTAACCAGTAAGCTGATGACAGGCAGATCTTCCACTGTCTGCCCTTTCAGATTCTGGAAACTGACCCGTGAACTCAGGTCTTTGGGCAGCAGCAGTATCTCGAACTTACTCAGCTTCCCGAACAAAAGACCTAAGCCAATCTCCACATAGGGCAGCAGACCCACCATCAAACTGATCCACCCACAGAATTCTGTCCAGTTACCTTGGATCCACCAGCCGCAACAAGCCTCGTGATACACACCAACATTCCACCTGGAATCCAACCGGTAACTGCCATCCACAGTGGTTGATGCATCAAGTCAGTGTTGGAGGTGATGCTGCATTAGACGAGAGTTTCCTAAGGGAAATGTGATTCTATCCACAAGGGTCCAATTTTCCTTTTCTCTTCCCTGTTTCCTTTTTTTCAAATCTATATACACAGTACAAACTGAGGGAAGTGTGTCCATGTTCAGTTTATGGATTCACACCTATTTAAACTTTCTAACAGTTCACATTACACAGACACCCACTCAAGGAAACTCATGTTTGTGTAATATCCATTCACCCAGATTACATATCCTTCTGTTGCTTTCTGCTGAAACACCCACACTCTCAGAACATGGATCCATTTGTTTCATGGGGGCTGAAATTCCTAGAAATGAAACCAATCCCAACGTGCACTTTCCAGTCTGTCTCTTTTACACTTAGTTCAGTTTTGCAGAGCTACTTGTCTTTGTTATAGGCTTATGCCATTTCTTCTCTACGTAGGGTAGAATAAGGCATTCGTTCATCCTGTTTGAAGACTTCTAAGACTATATCCCGTTCTATGACCCACTCTTATTCAAAACCGTCATTTGGGTTGGCTCACGATGTGCACTTCTGGATCAGTATCTATGAATATTAATGCACGCGTCTGTTTTCTGAATACAAGTGTGTTGAGTACATGCTAACAGCGATAATAGGTCGATGCGTGCTGAATGAAACTTGACATCACTTTGAGTATTTTGTCTTGAATAATCATGGTTGTTTGGTATATGTCAGACAACTGTAACCTTTTGGTGTATGTCTGTTTGTCTGATTGTTTATTTTGCAAACACATTAGGCCATGCATCCCTCCTTTTGCTTCAGACAGACAGTCATGTAAGCTGATTCACTTAAGATAGTGCTTAAAATCACCTATGATTTCCTGCTACCCTCTCCCATCTTTAGGATTTTGATGTCCTCCTTGCCTTCTTCTTCTTACTTCTTTGCAACTCAGGCTCTTCTTGCATTTGCAATAATGGTTTTGTTATTTCCATTTCATCTTGCTACTTTTCTACTCAGGGTAGGATTCTCAATTTTTGTTTTAGGATCAGTCTCAAACTGCTGAATTCTTTTAAGGTTTGCCGGTCAGTGAATTTCCCTAGCTCTGCCGTTGTTATAAATGGCGGTCATTTGGCATAGGCTACCCTAGATTGCAGCTTTTTCTCATTCAGGATATGGTCTATGTCCTGGCACTCCTCCCCTTGTTGCAAATTTTCTGCCGAGATATCAGCTGAACCCCCTCTGGAGGTTCTGTTGTGACTAAGTTGTTTCCTCGAGGTGAATTTTACATCACTGGGATGATCATGAAATTTGTTTATTTGAATTCTACTGCTTCTTGTTGGTCTATTGGTATTCCACCTCTTTTGGACGCTGTGTACTTCCTGAATTCGTATAGATGATACTTTCTTGGATTTCAGCAAGTTTCATTCTGATTTTTCTACAAATTCCTTTTCAGAATGTACTAGTTTATCAATTGCTTTCCATTTGGGAATCCTATGAGTCCTATTCTTACCTGCTTTGTCTTAACCCAGGATTCAACAGTGATGTTAGCGTTGGTTTGCACTCGCTTTTCTGTGTCTTCTTCTGATGGAGGGATTTCTGTTCCCCTGTCCTCTAAGCCATTCACGATTCCTTCTGCATTAATTAGTCTGCTTAGGATTGACTTTAGCCCAGTTTTTATCTCATCCATTGTGTTTTCTTATACTATTGGTTTCTTCTTTAGAGTTTCTCTTCCCCTTTTCTGGTATTCTGCCTTTTGTGATTCTGAGGCACTGTGGTTCATCATTGTTTTCCTCACCTCCATTTTCAGAGCTTGCTCTGGTAACGTTTTGCCGTCTAGTTGTTTGAAAGCTTATTTTTTGGGCCTTCAATCTCTTTGGAACTGAAAATGGTACTTCCTGTTTCTTTTACTATACTTCTTTTACCCTATAGTTCAGGTAATATCATGTATCTAATATAGACAAATTGGGCTTGGATAAGTGCAAACTTTAGACTTTTTGGTGTACGCATTTCCAAGGTATTTCTGTGAGGACAATTTTCCCTAGACCTTGATGCCATGCCCTGTTCCTGTGTGTGTTGTCTGGTATATCTCTAAATCCTGGTGTTGTCTTTGTTGTGATGAACACACCATACTGTTTCAGTTAGTTGATCCTCTTTTTATTACATTATCTCACAATTCTGAAAGGGCGCAGGGCACTTCCTCTAGTGGAAATGAAGCTTCTATAGGTTTTCAGCTCTGCATTCTTCTGTATGTCATTTTGAAGTGTCTCCAAAACAGCCAACAGAGAGTGCGCTTGTACTTTCTACTGCCATGGGAATGTCCCAATGTTACCAGTTCTTCCCAGAGCTTCTGTGTCTACAAAAACAACAGTGGAAGCATATGTATGGATGTCATACTTCAGGGCCTGCTGGGATGATCCCGCAGGCCGACCTATGTGTCCTCGGTGCAGTACCCTGTCAGTGCCGTCCAAAATGTAGCATCTGCATTTGGGTGATAATGCTGTAAGAAATGCTTCATCTTCTCGTACTGTGGACTTTGACCACTCTTCCTATTTCGCTCATTCTTGAGTAATGGGTTCACGAAGGCAACCACAGAGCTGTTCCGCATCCTCTGCCTCAAACCAGAGTGTAATCCCTATCCAGGTTTGGAATGTAGCAGATCCTAAATCTTTTAATACTGATTTCAAACCCAACGCCCCCTGGAACCCTCAGTCCAGATGCATGATACCTCTGATTGAGCCCCACGTGTGCTCTATTGGCAAAATGTCAAATTGGACCCTGGTCCTGCAGATGCAGTGGATGTGGCCATAGGACATATCGATAAACTCAAACTCACGTGCCAGTGCTGTTCCTGTCTCACTGAATTCACAGTTTCCTTTGCTCTCTTGAAAGAACCCACCAAAACCCACAATGCATTCGAGATCCCTGAGTTCTGCGAGAGCAATCATCCTTAGCCCTATCCCTCTTTTTCCGCTGCCTCTGCTAGCTCAGATTTGGCAGCTCGGATCTTGGTCTCAGATTCAATTGTGGGGATATTTTGAACTGATTTCTTTGAGTTCTGTCAGCCAAGCTTCTGCTGTGCACTCTTCTAACACTCAGCACATCACCTTCAATCCCATGCCTGCTGCCCGCTTGAGAGTGTGCTTCCACGGAAAACAGAGTTTCACCTTTGATGCTCCTTTACCAGAGGTCAGATCCTGCACTGGTTTCCATTCTCTACTTTGCCTTTTCCTGCTTACGGTTTTTCTGAGGCCTCATCATGTCTTTGGATGTAACAGACCACTCTTACTCAAGTGTCCTGTGCCAAGGGCTGGGTGAGTGTGTGTTTACAATATTTGGTGTATGGTGTCTAGTGAGAGCAGTTTGCACTTGTTCTCTTCCTACTGGGCATCGACAAATCAACACATTTCACAAATAATTCACAGAAATTGGATATTAGTTTCGCTCCTTTTTCTTTACCGCCATGGACGGATGATTTGTCCTAAGACTCCAGCTTTGACATTATATTGATAAGACAGTTGCAGTCTTTAAGAAGGTTAATAGAATCGATTTACGTATTTTGGGATTTATATGAAAGTGAAGTTAGTTTTCGAAAATAACCAAATGAACCTAGAAACCAGACTTGACAATTTTTGTAAGATTTTGTCAGCTCTAAGGAAAAAACAGACAGTCTCAATGTAAAATAGCAGTCCAAATGTTTGAAGGGGACATGCCAACTCTTTTCTCTTGAAGCCTCCAACAACAAAAGGAACAATGAAATACCTATTGGAACCATGAAATAACCCACAACATTGTTTCCCTTGTGCACCAGGTGCCCTTTACTCCCAATGACACATACTAGGCAATGTTGTCATTTAAAGGTATAACATTCCTCTCTAGGAATATACAAGAAAATCTAAACAGAATATACACATTTAGGCTTGATTCAAAAAGCAATTAGAGGCATTTAACTATGAGAAACCTGCTGCAGATATCCTAGGCTATAGAAAACCAGGTGCTTTTCTATCAGTGCTGAGAAGGCTTAATCATCCGATCATGTTGGGTAAAACAATTTAACACAACCAAGTCTGCACCTCCAAGATATAGTGCACCCGGGGCTTGACGGAAGTGAATGACTGTCCACATAACCTGTGTCTATAATGTGTTTTCGACTTTTACAGTACAGTTCACTATCGGACTTCTAATATTATCCTGTAGCTGTCTTGAAAAACTGAGGCCTAATACATATTCAAGTTCATTCAAAGATTCCCCTCACTTCCCACACTCCTTTCAGCCCAAAGAATACATAACCCCAGCATTTCCTTAATCTAGGGGAAGGTCATCATTTCTTTGTGTGAGCTAAGTATTCAATTCCTATCTATTTCAATCGAGAGTATTTGAATATTAAGGAGTTCACAGTTGTTCACCGCGTGTGAATGAGGAGGAACTCTGAATCTAGTAGGGGCTTGCTCTCCTCCTCCTGGATTCATTGCAGCTCAGGTTCTGATCCTTTGAAATGGATGCCTGAGTGGAGTGGAGGGAAGAGCATGTGATTGATAGCTAGGCACAAACGTGGGAATAGGCTTACCTGTGCTTGGTGCATTTCGGTCTGAATGATTCATAAATGCCTATTTGGGTGTGTGGATTCTCACGACCTCTTCCAAGAATATGAGCGCTTTATCATCTCTGCCATCTCTTCTCTTTTAGACGTCAGGAATCTTGGACCCGTTCTTGGAGCAGAGAATCGAGTAACTTTCTCAAGGGCACGTTGACTCTCCGTATGTTTCTGCCAGTATCAGCGAGGTTCAGTAGGTCTCATGAAAGTCTTTCGAGCCTGGTATTCTCTAGAGATGTCTCCATGCCGATATTCTCCACTGTGGCAGAACAACTTTCATCAATGTGTCCGCACATCTCCTCAATCCATGCAGCCAGTGTTTCTGCCAGCTTCTCTTCGTGTCTCCCATAAAGTCGACGTCAACAGGAATGGGCAAGTCTGAAGATACTTCGGAGCCTAACCAGTAAGCTGATGACAGGCAGATCTTCCACTGTCTGCCCTTTCAGATTCTGGAAACTGACCCGTGAACTCAGGTCTTTGGGCAGCAGCAGTATCTCGAACTTACTCAGCTTCCCGAACAAAAGACCTAAGCCAATCTCCACATAGGGCAGCAGACCCACCATCAAACTGATCCACCCACAGAATTCTGTCCAGTTACCTTGGATCCACCAGCCGCAACAAGCCTCGTGATACACACCAACATTCCACCTGGAATCCAACCGGTAACTGCCATCCACAGTGGTTGATGCATCAAGTCAGTGTTGGAGGTGATGCTGCATTAGACGAGAGTTTCCTAAGGGAAATGTGATTCTATCCACAAGGGTCCAATTTTCCTTTTCTCTTCCCTGTTTCCTTTTTTCAAATCTATATACACAGTACAAATTGATGGGAAGTGTGTCCATGTTCAGTTTATGGATTCACACCTATTTAAACTTTCTAACAGTTCACATTACACAGACACCCACTCAAGGAAACTCATGTTTGTGTAATATCCATTCACCCAGATTACATATCCTTCTGTTGCTTTCTGCTGAAACACCCACACTCTCAGAACATGGATCCATTTGTTTCATGGGGGCTGAAATTCCTAGAAATGAAACCAATCCCAACGTGCACTTTCCAGTCTGTCTCTTTTACACTTAGTTCAGTTTTGCAGAGCTACTTGTCTTTGTTATAGGCTTATGCCATTTCTTCTCTACGTAGGGTAGAATAAGGCATTCGTTCATCCTGTTTGAAGACTTCTAAGACTATATCCCGTTCTATGACCCACTCTTATTCAAAACCGTCATTTGGGTTGGCTCACGATGTGCACTTCTGGATCAGTATCTATGAATAGTAATGCACGCGTCTGTTTTCTGAATACAAGTGTGTTGAGTACATGCTAACAGCGATAATAGGTCGATGCGTGCTGAATGAAACTTGACATCACTTTGAGTATTTTGTCTTGAATAATCATGGTTGTTTGGTATATGTCAGACAACTGTAACCTTTTGGTGTATGTCTGTTTGTCTGATTGTTTATTTTGCAAACACATTAGGCCATGCATCCCTCCTTTTGCTTCAGACAGACAGTCATGTAAGCTGATTCACTTAAGATAGTGCTTAAAATCACCTATGATTTCCTGCTACCCTCTCCCATCTTTAGGATTTTGATGTCCTCCTTGCCTTCTTCTTCTTACTTCTTTGCAACTCAGGCTCTTCTTGCATTTGCAATAATGGTTTTGTTATTTCCATTTCATCTTGCTACTTTTCTACTCAGGGTAGGATTCTCAATTTTTGTTTTAGGATCAGTCTCAAACTGCTGAATTCTTTTAAGGTTTGCCGGTCAGTGAATTTCCCTAGCTCTGCCGTTGTTATAAATGGCGGTCATTTGGCATAGGCTACCCTAGATTGCAGCTTTTTCTCATTCAGGATATGGTCTATGTCCTGGCACTCCTCCCCTTGTTGCAAATTTTCTGCCGAGATATCAGCTGAACCCCCTCTGGAGGTACTTTTGTGACTAAGTTTCTTTCCTCGAGGTGAATTTTACATCACTGGGATGATCATGAAATTTGTTTATTTGAATTCTACTGCTTCTTGTTGGTCTATTGGTATTCCACCTCTTTTGGACGCTGTGTACTTCCTGAATTCGTATAGATGATACTTTCTTGGATTTCAGCAAGTTTCATTCTGATTTTTCTACAAATTCCTTTTCAGAATGTACTAGTTTATCAATTGCTTTCCATTTGGGAATCCTATGAGTCCTATTCTTACCTGCTTTGTCTTAACCCAGGATTCAACAGTGATGTTAGCGTTGGTTTGCACTCGCTTTTCTGTGTCTTCTTCTGATGGAGGGATTTCTGTTCCCCTGTCCTCTAAGCCATTCACGATTCCTTCTGCATTAATTAGTCTGCTTAGGATTGACTTTAGCCCAGTTTTTATCTCATCCATTGTGTTTTCTTATACTATTGGTTTCTTCTTTAGAGTTTCTCTTCCCCTTTTCTGGTATTCTGCCTTTTGTGATTCTGAGGCACTGTGGTTCATCATTGTTTTCCTCACCTCCATTTTCAGAGCTTGCTCTGGTAACGTTTTGCCGTCTAGTTGTTTGAAAGCTTATTTTTTGGGCCTTCAATCTCTTTGGAACTGAAAATGGTACTTCCTGTTTCTTTTACTATACTTCTTTTACCCTATAGTTCAGGTAATATCATGTATCTAATATAGACAAATTGGGCTTGGATAAGTGCAAACTTTAGACTTTTGGTGTACGCATTTCCAAGGTATTTCTGTGAGGACAATTTTCCCTAGACCTTGATGCCATGCCCTGTTCCTGTGTGTGTTGTCTGGTATATCTCTAAATCCTGGTGTTGTCTTTGTTGTGATGAACACACCATACTGTTTCAGTTAGTTGATCCTCTTTTTTATTACATTTATCTCACAATTCTGAAAGGGCGCAGGGCACTTCCTCTAGTGGAAATGAAGCTTCTATAGGTTTTCAGCTCTGCATTCTTCTGTATGTCATTTTGAAGTGTCTCCAAAACAGCCAACAGAGAGTGCGCTTGTACTTTCTACTGCCATGGGAATGTCCCAATGTTACCAGTTCTTCCCAGAGCTTCTGTGTCTACAAAAACAACAGTGGAAGCATATGTATGGATGTCATACTTCAGGGCCTGCTGGGATGATCCCGCAGGCCGACCTATGTGTCCTCGGTGCAGTACCCTGTCAGTGCCGTCCAAAATGTAGCATCTGCATTTGGGTGATAATGCTGTAAGAAATGCTTCATCTTCTCGTACTGTGGACTTTGACCACTCTTCCTATTTCGCTCATTCTTGAGTAATGGGTTCACGAAGGCAACCACAGAGCTGTTCCGCATCCTCTGCCTCAAACCAGAGTGTAATCCCTATCCAGGTTTGGAATGTAGCAGATCCTAAATCTTTTAATACTGATTTCAAACCCAACGCCCCCTGGAACCCTCAGTCCAGATGCATGATACCTCTGATTGAGCCCCACGTGTGCTCTATTGGCAAAATGTCAAATTGGACCCTGGTCCTGCAGATGCAGTGGATGTGGCCATAGGACATATCGATAAACTCAAACTCACGTGCCAGTGCTGTTCCTGTCTCACTGAATTCACAGTTTCCTTTGCTCTCTTGAAAGAACCCACCAAAACCCACAATGCATTCGAGATCCCTGAGTTCTGCGAGAGCAATCATCCTTAGCCCTATCCCTCTTTTTCCGCTGCCTCTGCTAGCTCAGATTTGGCAGCTCGGATCTTGGTCTCAGATTCAATTGTGGGGATATTTTGAACTGATTTCTTTGAGTTCTGTCAGCCAAGCTTCTGCTGTGCACTCTTCTAACACTCAGCACATCACCTTCAATCCCATGCCTGCTGCCCGCTTGAGAGTGTGCTTCCACGGAAAACAGAGTTTCACCTTTGATGCTCCTTTACCAGAGGTCAGATCCTGCACTGGTTTCCATTCTCTACTTTGCCTTTTCCTGCTTACGGTTTTTCTGAGGCCTCATCATGTCTTTGGATGTAACAGACCACTCTTACTCAAGTGTCCTGTGCCAAGGGCTGGGTGAGTGTGTGTTTACAATATTTGGTGTATGGTGTCTAGTGAGAGCAGTTTGCACTTGTTCTCTTCCTACTGGGCATCGACAAATCAACACATTTCACAAATAATTCACAGAAATTGGATATTAGTTTCGCTCCTTTTTCTTTACCGCCATGGACGGATGATTTGTCCTAAGACTCCAGCTTTGACATTATATTGATAAGACAGTTGCAGTCTTTAAGAAGGTTAATAGAATCGATTTACGTATTTTGGGATTTATATGAAAGTGAAGTTAGTTTTCGAAAATAACCAAATGAACCTAGAAACCAGACTTGACAATTTTTGTAAGATTTTGTCAGCTCTAAGGAAAAAACAGACAGTCTCAATGTAAAATAGCAGTCCAAATGTTTGAAGGGGACATGCCAACTCTTTTCTCTTGAAGCCTCCAACAACAAAAGGAACAATGAAATACCTATTGGAACCATGAAATAACCCACAACATTGTTTCCCTTGTGCACCAGGTGCCCTTTACTCCCAATGACACATACTAGGCAATGTTGTCATTTAAAGGTATAACATTCCTCTCTAGGAATATACAAGAAAATCTAAACAGAATATACACATTTAGGCTTGATTCAAAAAGCAATTAGAGGCATTTAACTATGAGAAACCTGCTGCAGATATCCTAGGCTATAGAAAACCAGGTGCTTTTCTATCAGTGCTGAGAAGGCTTAATCATCCGATCATGTTGGGTAAAACAATTTAACACAACCAAGTCTGCACCTCCAAGATATAGTGCACCCGGGGCTTGACGGAAGTGAATGACTGTCCACATAACCTGTGTCTATAATGTGTTTTCGACTTTTACAGTACAGTTCACTATCGGACTTCTAATATTATCCTGTAGTGTCTTGAAAAACTGAGGCCTAATACATATTCAAGTTCATTCAAAGATTCCCCTCACTTCCCACACTCCTTTCAGCCCAAAGAATACATAACCCCAGCATTTCCTTAATCTAGGGGAAGGTCATCATTTCTTTGTGTGAGCTAAGTATTCAATTCCTATCTATTTCAATCGAGAGTATTTGAATATTAAGGAGTTCACAGTTGTTCACCGCGTGTGAATGAGGAGGAACTCTGAATCTAGTAGGGGCTTGCTCTCCTCCTCCTGGATTCATTGCAGCTCAGGTTCTGATCCTTTGAAATGGATGCCTGAGTGGAGTGGAGGGAAGAGCATGTGATTGATAGCTAGGCACAAACGTGGGAATAGGCTTACCTGTGCTTGGTGCATTTCGGTCTGAATGATTCATAAATGCCTATTTGGGTGTGTGGATTCTCACGACCTCTTCCAAGAATATGAGCGCTTTATCATCTCTGCCATCTCTTCTCTTTTAGACGTCAGGAATCTTGGACCCGTTCTTGGAGCAGAGAATCGAGTAACTTTCTCAAGGGCACGTTGACTCTCCGTATGTTTCTGCCAGTATCAGCGAGGTTCAGTAGGTCTCATGAAAGTCTTTCGAGCCTGGTATTCTCTAGAGATGTCTCCATGCCGATATTCTCCACTGTGGCAGAACAACTTTCATCAATGTGTCCGCACATCTCCTCAATCCATGCAGCCAGTGTTTCTGCCAGCTTCTCTTCGTGTCTCCCATAAAGTCGACGTCAACAGGAATGGGCAAGTCTGAAGATACTTCGGAGCCTAACCAGTAAGCTGATGACAGGCAGATCTTCCACTGTCTGCCCTTTCAGATTCTGGAAACTGACCCGTGAACTCAGGTCTTTGGGCAGCAGCAGTATCTCGAACTTACTCAGCTTCCCGAACAAAAGACCTAAGCCAATCTCCACATAGGGCAGCAGACCCACCATCAAACTGATCCACCCACAGAATTCTGTCCAGTTACCTTGGATCCACCAGCCGCAACAAGCCTCGTGATACACACCAACATTCCACCTGGAATCCAACCGGTAACTGCCATCCACAGTGGTTGATGCATCAAGTCAGTGTTGGAGGTGATGCTGCATTAGACGAGAGTTTCCTAAGGGAAATGTGATTCTATCCACAAGGGTCCAATTTTCCTTTTCTCTTCCCTGTTTCCTTTTTTTCAAATCTATATACACAGTACAAACTGAGGGAAGTGTGTCCATGTTCAGTTTATGGATTCACACCTATTTAAACTTTCTAACAGTTCACAGTACACAGACACCCACTCAAGGAAACTCATGTTTGTGTAATATCCATTCACCCAGATTACATATCCTTCTGTTGCTTTCTGCTGAAACACCCACACTCTCAGAACATGGATCCATTTGTTTCATGGGGGCTGAAATTCCTAGAAATGAAACCAATCCCAACGTGCACTTTCCAGTCTGTCTCTTTTACACTTAGTTCAGTTTTGCAGAGCTACTTGTCTTTGTTATAGGCTTATGCCATTTCTTCTCTACGTAGGGTAGAATAAGGCATTCGTTCATCCTGTTTGAAGACTTCTAAGACTATATCCCGTTCTATGACCCACTCTTATTCAAAACCGTCATTTGGGTTGGCTCACGATGTGCACTTCTGGATCAGTATCTATGAATACTAATGCACGCGTCTGTTTTCTGAATACAAGTGTGTTGAGTACATGCTAACAGCGATAATAGGTCGATGCGTGCTGAATGAAACTTGACATCACTTTGAGTATTTTGTCTTGAATAATCATGGTTGTTTGGTATATGTCAGACAACTGTAACCTTTTGGTGTATGTCTGTTTGTCTGATTGTTTATTTTGCAAACACATTAGGCCATGCATCCCTCCTTTTGCTTCAGACAGACAGTCATGTAAGCTGATTCACTTAAGATAGTGCTTAAAATCACCTATGATTTCCTGCTACCCTCTCCCATCTTTAGGATTTTGATGTCCTCCTTGCCTTCTTCTTCTTACTTCTTTGCAACTCAGGCTCTTCTTGCATTTGCAATAATGGTTTTGTTATTTCCATTTCATCTTGCTACTTTTCTACTCAGGGTAGGATTCTCAATTTTTGTTTTAGGATCAGTCTCAAACTGCTGAATTCTTTTAAGGTTTGCCGGTCAGTGAATTTCCCTAGCTCTGCCGTTGTTATAAATGGCGGTCATTTGGCATAGGCTACCCTAGATTGCAGCTTTTTCTCATTCAGGATATGGTCTATGTCCTGGCACTCCTCCCCTTGTTGCAAATTTTCTGCCGAGATATCAGCTGAACCCCCTCTGGAGGTACTTTTGTGACTAAGTTTCTTTCCTCGAGGTGAATTTTACATCACTGGGATGATCATGAAATTTGTTTATTTGAATTCTACTGCTTCTTGTTGGTCTATTGGTATTCCACCTCTTTTGGACGCTGTGTACTTCCTGAATTCGTATAGATGATACTTTCTTGGATTTCAGCAAGTTTCATTCTGATTTTTCTACAAATTCCTTTTCAGAATGTACTAGTTTATCAATTGCTTTCCATTTGGGAATCCTATGAGTCCTATTCTTACCTGCTTGGTCTTAACCCAGGATTCAACAGTGATGTTAGCGTTGGTTTGCACTCGCTTTTCTGTGTCTTCTTCTGATGGAGGGATTTCTGTTCCCCTGTCCTCTAAGCCATTCACGATTCCTTCTGCATTAATTAGTCTGCTTAGGATTGACTTTAGCCCAGTTTTTATCTCATCCATTGTGTTTTCTTATACTATTGGTTTCTTCTTTAGAGTTTCTCTTCCCCTTTTCTGGTATTCTGCCTTTTGTGATTCTGAGGCACTGTGGTTCATCATTGTTTTCCTCACCTCCATTTTCAGAGCTTGCTCTGGTAACGTTTTGCCGTCTAGTTGTTTGAAAGCTTATTTTTTGGGCCTTCAATCTCTTTGGAACTGAAAATGGTACTTCCTGTTTCTTTTACTATACTTCTTTTACCCTATAGTTCAGGTAATATCATGTATCTAATATAGACAAATTGGGCTTGGATAAGTGCAAACTTTAGACTTTTTGGTGTACGCATTTCCAAGGTATTTCTGTGAGGACAATTTTCCCTAGACCTTGATGCCATGCCCTGTTCCTGTGTGTGTTGTCTGGTATATCTCTAAATCCTGGTGTTGTCTTTGTTGTGATGAACACACCATACTGTTTCAGTTAGTTGATCCTCTTTTTTATTACATTTATCTCACAATTCTGAAAGGGCGCAGGGCACTTCCTCTAGTGGAAATGAAGCTTCTATAGGTTTTCAGCTCTGCATTCTTCTGTATGTCATTTTGAAGTGTCTCCAAAACAGCCAACAGAGAGTGCGCTTGTACTTTCTACTGCCATGGGAATGTCCCAATGTTACCAGTTCTTCCCAGAGCTTCTGTGTCTACAAAAACAACAGTGGAAGCATATGTATGGATGTCATACTTCAGGGCCTGCTGGGATGATCCCGCAGGCCGACCTATGTGTCCTCGGTGCAGTACCCTGTCAGTGCCGTCCAAAATGTAGCATCTGCATTTGGGTGATAATGCTGTAAGAAATGCTTCATCTTCTCGTACTGTGGACTTTGACCACTCTTCCTATTTCGCTCATTCTTGAGTAATGGGTTCACGAAGGCAACCACAGAGCTGTTCCGCATCCTCTGCCTCAAACCAGAGTGTAATCCCTATCCAGGTTTGGAATGTAGCAGATCCTAAATCTTTTAATACTGATTTCAAACCCAACGCCCCCTGGAACCCTCAGTCCAGATGCATGATACCTCTGATTGAGCCCCACGTGTGCTCTATTGGCAAAATGTCAAATTGGACCCTGGTCCTGCAGATGCAGTGGATGTGGCCATAGGACATATCGATAAACTCAAACTCACGTGCCAGTGCTGTTCCTGTCTCACTGAATTCACAGTTTCCTTTGCTCTCTTGAAAGAACCCACCAAAACCCACAATGCATTCGAGATCCCTGAGTTCTGCGAGAGCAATCATCCTTAGCCCTATCCCTCTTTTTCCGCTGCCTCTGCTAGCTCAGATTTGGCAGCTCGGATCTTGGTCTCAGATTCAATTGTGGGGATATTTTGAACTGATTTCTTTGAGTTCTGTCAGCCAAGCTTCTGCTGTGCACTCTTCTAACACTCAGCACATCACCTTCAATCCCATGCCTGCTGCCCGCTTGAGAGTGTGCTTCCACGGAAAACAGAGTTTCACCTTTGATGCTCCTTTACCAGAGGTCAGATCCTGCACTGGTTTCCATTCTCTACTTTGCCTTTTCCTGCTTACGGTTTTTCTGAGGCCTCATCATGTCTTTGGATGTAACAGACCACTCTTACTCAAGTGTCCTGTGCCAAGGGCTGGGTGAGTGTGTGTTTACAATATTTGGTGTATGGTGTCTAGTGAGAGCAGTTTGCACTTGTTCTCTTCCTACTGGGCATCGACAAATCAACACATTTCACAAATAATTCACAGAAATTGGATATTAGTTTCGCTCCTTTTTCTTTACCGCCATGGACGGATGATTTGTCCTAAGACTCCAGCTTTGACATTATATTGATAAGACAGTTGCAGTCTTTAAGAAGGTTAATAGAATCGATTTACGTATTTTGGGATTTATATGAAAGTGAAGTTAGTTTTCGAAAATAACCAAATGAACCTAGAAACCAGACTTGACAATTTTTGTAAGATTTTGTCAGCTCTAAGGAAAAAACAGACAGTCTCAATGTAAAATAGCAGTCCAAATGTTTGAAGGGGACATGCCAACTCTTTTCTCTTGAAGCCTCCAACAACAAAAGGAACAATGAAATACCTATTGGAACCATGAAATAACCCACAACATTGTTTCCCTTGTGCACCAGGTGCCCTTTACTCCCAATGACACATACTAGGCAATGTTGTCATTTAAAGGTATAACATTCCTCTCTAGGAATATACAAGAAAATCTAAACAGAATATACACATTTAGGCTTGATTCAAAAAGCAATTAGAGGCATTTAACTATGAGAAACCTGCTGCAGATATCCTAGGCTATAGAAAACCAGGTGCTTTTCTATCAGTGCTGAGAAGGCTTAATCATCCGATCATGTTGGGTAAAACAATTTAACACAACCAAGTCTGCACCTCCAAGATATAGTGCACCCGGGGCTTGACGGAAGTGAATGACTGTCCACATAACCTGTGTCTATAATGTGTTTTCGACTTTTACAGTACAGTTCACTATCGGACTTCTAATATTATCCTGTAGTGTCTTGAAAAACTGAGGCCTAATACATATTCAAGTTCATTCAAAGATTCCCCTCACTTCCCACACTCCTTTCAGCCCAAAGAATACATAACCCCAGCATTTCCTTAATCTAGGGGAAGGTCATCATTTCTTTGTGTGAGCTAAGTATTCAATTCCTATCTATTTCAATCGAGAGTATTTGAATATTAAGGAGTTCACAGTTGTTCACCGCGTGTGAATGAGGAGGAACTCTGAATCTAGTAGGGGCTTGCTCTCCTCCTCCTGGATTCATTGCAGCTCAGGTTCTGATCCTTTGAAATGGATGCCTGAGTGGAGTGGAGGGAAGAGCATGTGATTGATAGCTAGGCACAAACGTGGGAATAGGCTTACCTGTGCTTGGTGCATTTCGGTCTGAATGATTCATAAATGCCTATTTGGGTGTGTGGATTCTCACGACCTCTTCCAAGAATATGAGCGCTTTATCATCTCTGCCATCTCTTCTCTTTTAGACGTCAGGAATCTTGGACCCGTTCTTGGAGCAGAGAATCGAGTAACTTTCTCAAGGGCACGTTGACTCTCCGTATGTTTCTGCCAGTATCAGCGAGGTTCAGTAGGTCTCATGAAAGTCTTTCGAGCCTGGTATTCTCTAGAGATGTCTCCATGCCGATATTCTCCACTGTGGCAGAACAACTTTCATCAATGTGTCCGCACATCTCCTCAATCCATGCAGCCAGTGTTTCTGCCAGCTTCTCTTCGTGTCTCCCATAAAGTCGACGTCAACAGGAATGGGCAAGTCTGAAGATACTTCGGAGCCTAACCAGTAAGCTGATGACAGGCAGATCTTCCACTGTCTGCCCTTTCAGATTCTGGAAACTGACCCGTGAACTCAGGTCTTTGGGCAGCAGCAGTATCTCGAACTTACTCAGCTTCCCGAACAAAAGACCTAAGCCAATCTCCACATAGGGCAGCAGACCCACCATCAAACTGATCCACCCACAGAATTCTGTCCAGTTACCTTGGATCCACCAGCCGCAACAAGCCTCGTGATACACACCAACATTCCACCTGGAATCCAACCGGTAACTGCCATCCACAGTGGTTGATGCATCAAGTCAGTGTTGGAGGTGATGCTGCATTAGACGAGAGTTTCCTAAGGGAAATGTGATTCTATCCACAAGGGTCCAATTTTCCTTTTCTCTTCCCTGTTTCCTTTTTTTCAAATCTATATACACAGTACAAACTGAGGGAAGTGTGTCCATGTTCAGTTTATGGATTCACACCTATTTAAACTTTCTAACAGTTCACATTACACAGACACCCACTCAAGGAAACTCATGTTTGTGTAATATCCATTCACCCAGATTACATATCCTTCTGTTGCTTTCTGCTGAAACACCCACACTCTCAGAACATGGATCCATTTGTTTCATGGGGGCTGAAATTCCTAGAAATGAAACCAATCCCAACGTGCACTTTCCAGTCTGTCTCTTTTACACTTAGTTCAGTTTTGCAGAGCTACTTGTCTTTGTTATAGGCTTATGCCATTTCTTCTCTACGTAGGGTAGAATAAGGCATTCGTTCATCCTGTTTGAAGACTTCTAAGACTATATCCCGTTCTATGACCCACTCTTATTCAAAACCGTCATTTGGGTTGGCTCACGATGTGCACTTCTGGATCAGTATCTATGAATATTAATGCACGCGTCTGTTTTCTGAATACAAGTGTGTTGAGTACATGCTAACAGCGATAATAGGTCGATGCGTGCTGAATGAAACTTGACATCACTTTGAGTATTTTGTCTTGAATAATCATGGTTGTTTGGTATATGTCAGACAACTGTAACCTTTTGGTGTATGTCTGTTTGTCTGATTGTTTATTTTGCAAACACATTAGGCCATGCATCCCTCCTTTTGCTTCAGACAGACAGTCATGTAAGCTGATTCACTTAAGATAGTGCTTAAAATCACCTATGATTTCCTGCTACCCTCTCCCATCTTTAGGATTTTGATGTCCTCCTTGCCTTCTTCTTCTTACTTCTTTGCAACTCAGGCTCTTCTTGCATTTGCAATAATGGTTTTGTTATTTCCATTTCATCTTGCTACTTTTCTACTCAGGGTAGGATTCTCAATTTTTGTTTTAGGATCAGTCTCAAACTGCTGAATTCTTTTAAGGTTTGCCGGTCAGTGAATTTCCCTAGCTCTGCCGTTGTTATAAATGGCGGTCATTTGGCATAGGCTACCCTAGATTGCAGCTTTTTCTCATTCAGGATATGGTCTATGTCCTGGCACTCCTCCCCTTGTTGCAAATTTTCTGCCGAGATATCAGCTGAACCCCCTCTGGAGGTACTTTTGTGACTAAGTTTCTTTCCTCGAGGTGAATTTTACATCACTGGGATGATCATGAAATTTGTTTATTTGAATTCTACTGCTTCTTGTTGGTCTATTGGTATTCCACCTCTTTTGGACGCTGTGTACTTCCTGAATTCGTATAGATGATACTTTCTTGGATTTCAGCAAGTTTCATTCTGATTTTTCTACAAATTCCTTTTCAGAATGTACTAGTTTATCAATTGCTTTCCATTTGGGAATCCTATGAGTCCTATTCTTACCTGCTTGGTCTTAACCCAGGATTCAACAGTGATGTTAGCGTTGGTTTGCACTCGCTTTTCTGTGTCTTCTTCTGATGGAGGGATTTCTGTTCCCCTGTCCTCTAAGCCATTCACGATTCCTTCTGCATTAATTAGTCTGCTTAGGATTGACTTTAGCCCAGTTTTTATCTCATCCATTGTGTTTTCTTATACTATTGGTTTCTTCTTTAGAGTTTCTCTTCCCCTTTTCTGGTATTCTGCCTTTTGTGATTCTGAGGCACTGTGGTTCATCATTGTTTTCCTCACCTCCATTTTCAGAGCTTGCTCTGGTAACGTTTTGCCGTCTAGTTGTTTGAAAGCTTATTTTTTGGGCCTTCAATCTCTTTGGAACTGAAAATGGTACTTCCTGTTTCTTTTACTATACTTCTTTTACCCTATAGTTCAGGTAATATCATGTATCTAATATAGACAAATTGGGCTTGGATAAGTGCAAACTTTAGACTTTTTGGTGTACGCATTTCCAAGGTATTTCTGTGAGGACAATTTTCCCTAGACCTTGATGCCATGCCCTGTTCCTGTGTGTGTTGTCTGGTATATCTCTAAATCCTGGTGTTGTCTTTGTTGTGATGAACACACCATACTGTTTCAGTTAGTTGATCCTCTTTTTTATTACATTTATCTCACAATTCTGAAAGGGCGCAGGGCACTTCCTCTAGTGGAAATGAAGCTTCTATAGGTTTTCAGCTCTGCATTCTTCTGTATGTCATTTTGAAGTGTCTCCAAAACAGCCAACAGAGAGTGCGCTTGTACTTTCTACTGCCATGGGAATGTCCCAATGTTACCAGTTCTTCCCAGAGCTTCTGTGTCTACAAAAACAACAGTGGAAGCATATGTATGGATGTCATACTTCAGGGCCTGCTGGGATGATCCCGCAGGCCGACCTATGTGTCCTCGGTGCAGTACCCTGTCAGTGCCGTCCAAAATGTAGCATCTGCATTTGGGTGATAATGCTGTAAGAAATGCTTCATCTTCTCGTACTGTGGACTTTGACCACTCTTCCTATTTCGCTCATTCTTGAGTAATGGGTTCACGAAGGCAACCACAGAGCTGTTCCGCATCCTCTGCCTCAAACCAGAGTGTAATCCCTATCCAGGTTTGGAATGTAGCAGATCCTAAATCTTTTAATACTGATTTCAAACCCAACGCCCCCTGGAACCCTCAGTCCAGATGCATGATACCTCTGATTGAGCCCCACGTGTGCTCTATTGGCAAAATGTCAAATTGGACCCTGGTCCTGCAGATGCAGTGGATGTGGCCATAGGACATATCGATAAACTCAAACTCACGTGCCAGTGCTGTTCCTGTCTCACTGAATTCACAGTTTCCTTTGCTCTCTTGAAAGAACCCACCAAAACCCACAATGCATTCGAGATCCCTGAGTTCTGCGAGAGCAATCATCCTTAGCCCTATCCCTCTTTTTCCGCTGCCTCTGCTAGCTCAGATTTGGCAGCTCGGATCTTGGTCTCAGATTCAATTGTGGGGATATTTTGAACTGATTTCTTTGAGTTCTGTCAGCCAAGCTTCTGCTGTGCACTCTTCTAACACTCAGCACATCACCTTCAATCCCATGCCTGCTGCCCGCTTGAGAGTGTGCTTCCACGGAAAACAGAGTTTCACCTTTGATGCTCCTTTACCAGAGGTCAGATCCTGCACTGGTTTCCATTCTCTACTTTGCCTTTTCCTGCTTACGGTTTTTCTGAGGCCTCATCATGTCTTTGGATGTAACAGACCACTCTTACTCAAGTGTCCTGTGCCAAGGGCTGGGTGAGTGTGTGTTTACAATATTTGGTGTATGGTGTCTAGTGAGAGCAGTTTGCACTTGTTCTCTTCCTACTGGGCATCGACAAATCAACACATTTCACAAATAATTCACAGAAATTGGATATTAGTTTCGCTCCTTTTTCTTTACCGCCATGGACGGATGATTTGTCCTAAGACTCCAGCTTTGACATTATATTGATAAGACAGTTGCAGTCTTTAAGAAGGTTAATAGAATCGATTTACGTATTTTGGGATTTATATGAAAGTGAAGTTAGTTTTCGAAAATAACCAAATGAACCTAGAAACCAGACTTGACAATTTTTGTAAGATTTTGTCAGCTCTAAGGAAAAAACAGACAGTCTCAATGTAAAATAGCAGTCCAAATGTTTGAAGGGGACATGCCAACTCTTTTCTCTTGAAGCCTCCAACAACAAAAGGAACAATGAAATACCTATTGGAACCATGAAATAACCCCAACATTGGTTTCCCTTGTGCACCATGGTGCCCTTTACTCCCAATGACACATACTAGGCAATGTTGTCATTTCAAGGGGTAACATTCCTCTCTAGGAATATACAAGAAAATCTAAACAGAATATACACATTTAGGCTTGATTCCAAAAGCACCTAGAGGCATTTAACTATGAGAAACCTGCTGCAGCTATGCTAGGCTATTGAGAAACCAGGTGCTTCTTCTATCAGTGCTGAGAAGGCTTAATCATCCGATCATGTTGGGTAAAGCAATTTAACACAACCAAGTCTGCACCTCCAAGATATAGTGCACCCGGGGCTTGACGGAAGTGAATGACTGTCCACATAACCTGTGTCTTTAATGTGTTTGTCGACTTTTACAGTTCAGTTCACTATCTGACTTCTAATATTTCCTGTAGCTGTCTTGAAAAACTGAGGCCTAATACATATTCAAGTTCATTCAAAGATTCCCCTCACTTCCCACACTCCTTTCAGCCCAAAGAATACATAACCCCAGCATTTCCTTAATCTAGGGGAAGGTCATCATTTCTTTGTGTGAGCTAAGTATTCAATTCCTATCTATTTCAGTCGAGAGTATTTGACTATTAAGGAGTTCACATGTTGTTCACCGCGTGTGAATGAGGAGGAACTCTGAATTCTAGTAGGGGCTTGCTCTCCTCCTACTGGATTCATTGCAGCTCAGGTTCTGATCCATTGAAATGGATGCCTGAGTGGAGTGGAGGGAAGAGCATGTGATTGATAGCTAGGCACAAACGTGGGAATAGGCTTACCTGTGCTTGGTGCATTTCGGTCTGAATGATTCTTAAATGCCCCTAGGGATGTGTGGATTCTCACGACCTCTTCCAAGAAAATGAGCGCTTTATCATCTCTGCCATCTCTTCTCTTTTAGACGTCAGGAATCTTGGACCCGTTCTTGGAGCAGAGAATCGAGTAACTTTCTCAAGGGCACGTTGACTCTCCGTATGTTTCTGCCAGTATCAGCGAGGTTCAGTAGGTCTCATGAATGTCTTTCGAGCCTGGTATTCTCTAGAGATGTCTCCATGCCGATATTCTCCACTGTAGCAGAACAACTTTCATCAATGTGTTCGCACATCTCCTCAATCCATGCAGCCAGTGTTTCTGCCAGCTTCTCTTCGTGTCTCCCATAAAGTCGACGTCAACAGGAATGGGCAAGTCTGAAGATACTTCGGAGCCTCACCAGTAAGCTGATGACAGGCAGATCTTCCACTGTCTGCCCTTTCAGATTCTGGAAACTGACCCGTGAACTCAGGTCTTTGGGCAGCAGCAGTATCTCGAACTTACTCAGCTTCCCGAAAAAAAGACCTAAGCCAATCTCCACATAGGGCAGCAGACCCACCATCAAACTGATCCACCCACAGAATTCTGTCCCAGTTACCTTGGATCCACCAGCCGCAACAAGCCTCGTGGTACACACCAACATTCCACCTGGAATCCAACCGGTAACTGCCATCCCAGTGGTTGATGCATCAAGTCAGTGTTGGAGGTGATGCTGCATTAGACGAGAGTTTCCTAAGGGAAATGTGATTCTATCCACAAGGGTCCATGGTCCTTTTCTCTTCCCTCTTTCCTTTTGTTCAGATCTGTATACACAGTACAAAGCGAGGGAAGTGTGTCCATTTTCAGTTTATGGATTCACACCTATTTAAACTTTCTAACAGTTCACAGTACACAGAGACCCACTCAAGGAAACTCATGTTTGTGTAATATCCATTCACCCAGATTACATATCCGTCTGTTGCTTTCTGCTGAAACACCCACACTCTCAGAACATGGATCCATTGGTTTCATGGGGGCTGAAATTCCTAGAAATGAAACCAATCCCAACGTGCACTTTCCTGTCTGTCTCTTTTGCTCTTAGTACAGTTTTGCAGAGCTACTTGTCTTTGTTATAGGCTTATGCCATTTCTTCTCTACGTAGGGTAGAATTGGCATTCGTTCATCCTGTTGAGGAATTCTAAGTCTATATCCCGTTCTATGACCCACCCTTATTCAAAACCGTCATTTGAGTTGGCTCAAGATATGCACATCTGTATCAGTATCTATGAATAGTAATGCACGCGTCTGTTTTCTGAATACAAGTGTGTTGAGTACATGCTAACAGCGATAATAGGTCGAATGCGTGCTGAATGAATCCTTGACATCACTTTGAGTATTTTGTCTTGAATAATCATGGTTGTTTGGTATATGTCAGCCAACTGTAACCTTTTGGTGTTTGTTGTTTGTCTGATTGTTTTATTTTGCAAACACATTAGGCCATGCATCTCTCCTTTTGCTTCAGACAGACAGTCATGTAAGCTGATTCACTTAAGATAGTGCTTAAAATCACCTATGATTTCCTGCTACCCTCTCCCATCTTTAGGATTTTGATGTCCTCCTTGCCTTCTTCTTCTTACTTCTTTGCAACTCAGGCTCTTCTTGCATTTGCTATAATGGTTTTGTTATTTCCATTTCATCTTGCTACTTTTCTACTCAGGGTAAGATTCTCAAT
>NC_045731.1:19212096-19220940 GCF_009834535.1 Camelus ferus | reverse complement strand
CACTCTCAGAACATAGATCCATTTGTTTCATGGGGGCTGAAATTCCTAGAAATGAAACCAATCACACGTGCACTTTCCTGTCTGTCTCTTTGCACTTAGTTCATTTTTGCAAGCTACTTATCTTTTGTTATAGGCTTATGCCATTTCTTCTCTCACGTAGGGTAAAATTAGGCATTCGTTTATCCTGTTGGAAGACTTGTAAGACATATCCCGTTCTATGACCCCCTCTAATACAAACCAGTCATTTGTGTTTTGCTCACGATATTCACTTCTGGATCAGTATCTATGAATAATTATTCACGCGTATGTTTTCTGATACAGTGTGTATATACATGCTAACAGTGATAATAGTTCGATGCGTGCTGATGATCCTTGATATCACTTTGAGAATTTTGTCTTGAATAATCATGTGTTTTCTATATGTCAGCACTGTAACTTTTGGTGTTTGTTTGTCTGATTGTATGTTTTTGCAACACATTAGGGGCCTGCATCTCTCCTTTTGCTTTCAGACAGACAGTCATGTAAGCTGATTCACTTAAGACAGTGCTTAAAATCACCTATGATTTCCTGCTACCCTCTCCCTATTTTGATTTTGATGTCCTCCTTGCCTCTTCTTCTTTACTTCTTTGCAACTCAGGCTCTTCTTGCATTTGCAATAATGGTTTTGATATTTCCATTTCATCTTGCTACTTTTCTACTCAGGGTAGGATTCTCAATTTTTTTGTTTTAGGATCAGTCTCAAACTGCTGAATTCTTTTCAGGTTTGCCGGTCAGTGAATTCCCTAGCTCTGGCCGTTGTTATAAACGGCGGTCATTTGGCATAGGCTACCCTATATTGCAGCTTTTCTCATTCGGATATGGTCTATGTCCTGGCACTCCTCCCAGTGCTGCAAATTTCTGCCGAGATATCAGCTGAAACCCCTCTGGAGGTTCTGTTGTGACTAAGTTGCTTTCCTCAGGTGCATTTTACATCACTGGATGAACATGATCTTTTTTTTACTTGATTCTACAGCTGCTTTTTGGGTCTATTGGTATTCCACCTCTTTTGGATATGTGTACTTCCTGAATTCGTATAGATATACGACTTTCTTGGCTTTCACAGTTTCTTTCGATTTTTCTATAAATTCCTTTTCAGTATTTGTTTTTATCTCTTTGCTTTTTCCATTTGGGAATCCTTGAGAGTCCTTCTCTTACCTGCTTTTTCTTATCCAACCGGATTCAACAGTGATGTTAGCGTTGGTTTTGCACTTGCTTTTTCTGGTCTTCTTCTGTCGAGGGATTTCTGTTCCCTCGTCCTCACAGTCATTCTCGAGTCCCCTCTGCATTATATAGTCGCTTTATTGACTTTGCCCAGTTTTCATCTCCTCATTGAGTTTTCTGATATTATTGTGGTTCATCTATAGAGTTTTCACTTCCCCTTTTCCTGGTATTCTGCCTTTTGTGATTCTTAGGCCTGTTTTCATCAGTGTTTTCCTCTTCATCTATTTTCAGAGCTTGCCTGGTAACGTTTTGCCTCTAGTTGTTTGAAAGCTTCCTTTTTGGGTTCAATTTCTTTGGAACTGAAATGGTACTTCCTGTTTCTTTTATTCTACAATCTTTTTTACACACAGTTCAGTACATAAGTACTAACATAGACTTATAGGGCTTGGTTAATTCCCACTTTAGACTCTTTGTGTCGCAATTACACGGTACTTTCTGTGGATATTTTCCCTAGACCTTGATGCCATGCCCTGTTCCTGGGTGTGTTGTCTGGTATATCTCCTAAATCCTGGTGTTGCCCTTTGATGTGATATGAACACCATAATTTTTTCAGTTAGTAAAAACCTCGTTTTTATTACACTAACTCACAATTCTGAAAGGGCACATTGCACTTCCTCTATGGAAATGAAGCTTCTATAGGTTTTCAGCTCTGCATTCTTCTGTATGTCTTTTGAAAATGTCTCCAAAACAGCCAACAGAAGAGTACGCTTGTACTTTCTACTAGCCATGGGAATGTCCCCAATGTTACCAGTTCTTCGTCCCAGAGATTCCTGTCTACAGAAACACCAGTGGAAGCATATGATGGATGTCATACTTCAGGGCCTGCTGCATGATCCGCAGACCGACACATATGTTCCTCGCAGTTGCACACCTTCATCCTTTAGTGCCGTCCAATGTAGCATCTGCATTTGGTGATTATGCTGTAAGAAAATGCTTCATCTTCTCATGCTGTGGACTTTGACCACTCTTCCTAGTTCTCCCATGCTTGAGTCATGCGTTCACGAAGGCAACCACAGAGCTGTTCCGCATCCTCTGCTCAACCAGACTGTAATCCCAATCCACGGTTAAGAACGTAGCGGATCCTAAATCTTTTAATACTGATTTCAAACCCAACGCCACCTGGAACACTCCAGACCAGATGCATGATTCCTCTGATTGAGCCCCACAGGTGCTCTATTGTCAAAATGTCAAATTGGACCCTGGACCTGCAGATGCAGTGGATGTGGCCCATAGGACATATCGATAAATTCAACCTCACGAGCCAGTGCGGTTGCTGTCTCACTGAGGTCACATTTACCCTTTGCTTTCTTGATAGTACCCACCAAAACCCACAACGCCACTCTAGATCCCTGAGTTCTGTGAGAGCCATCATCCGTAGCCCTATCCATCTTTTTCCGCTGCCTCTGCTAGCTCAGATTTGGCAGCTCGGATCTTGGTCTCAGATTCAATTGTGGGGATATTTTGAGCTGATTTCTTTGAGTTCTGTCAGCCAAGCATCTGCTGTGCACTCTGCTAATACTCAGCGCATCACCTTCAATCCCATGCCTGCTGCCCGCTTGAGAGATTGCTTCCAAAGGATAACAGAGTTACACCTTTGATTCTCCATTACCACAGGTCCGACCCTGCACTCTTTTCCATTCTCTCCTTTACCTTTTCCTGCTTCCAGGTTTTCTGAGGCCTCATCCTGTCTTTGAAAGTAACAGACCACTCTTCCTGCAAGTGTCCTGTGCCAAGGGCAGGGTGATTGTATTTTTACAAAGTTTTGTGTATGGGAGCAAGTGAGAGCAGTTTGCACTGGTTCTCTTCCTACTGGGCATCGATAAATCAACACTTTCAACAAATATTCACAGAAATTGGATATAGTTTAGCTCCGTTTTCTTTACAGCCATGTTCGGAGGGTTTTGTCCGAAGACACCAGCTTTGACATTATGTTGATAAGGCAGTTGCAGTCTTTTAGAAGGTTAATATTATCGATTTACTTGTTGTGGATTTATATGAAAGTGAAGATAGTTTTTGAAAATTACCAAATCAACCAAAAGCCAGACTTGACAATTTCTGTAACATTTTGTCAGCTCTAAGGAAAAAAACAGACAGTCTCAATGTAAAATAGCAGTCCAAAAGCTTGAAGGGGACATGCCAACTCTTTTCTCTTGAAGCCTCCAACACCAAAAGGAACAATGAAATACCTATTGGAACCATGAAATAACCCCAACCTGGTTTCCCTTGTGCATGTGGTGCCCTTTACCCCCAATGACACATACTAGGCAATGTTGGCATTTCAAGGGGTAACATTATTCTCTAGGAATATACAAGAAAAACTAAACAGAATATACACATTTAGGCTTGATTCCAAAAGCACCTAGAGGCATTTAACTATGAGAAACCTGCTGCAGCTATGCTAGGCTATTGAGAACCAGGTGTTCTTCTATCAGTGCTGAGAAGGCTTAATCATACGATCATGTTGGGTAAAGGAATTTAACACAGCCAAGACTGCACCTCCAAGATATACTGAACCCGGGGAATGACGGAAGGGAAGACGGTCCACAAAACATGTGTCTTTAATGTGTTTGGCGACATTTACATTTTAGCTCACAATCTGACTTCTAATGTTTTCCTGTACTGTATTGAAAAACTGAGGCCTAATACATATTCAAGTTCATTCAAAGATTCCCCTCACTTCCCACACTCCTTTCAGCCCAAAGAATACATAAACCCAGCATTTCCTGAATCTAGGGGAAGGTCATCATTTCTTTCTGTGAGCTAAGTATTCAATTCCTATATATTTCAGTCAAGAGTATTTGACCTTTATGGACTTCACTGTTGTTCACTGAGTGTGAAGGAGTAGGAACTCTGGTTCTAGTAGGGGCTTGCCCTCCTCCTACTGGATTCATTGCAGCTCAGGTTCTGATCCTTTGAAATGGATGCCTGAGTGGAGTGGAGGGAAGAGCATGTGATTGATAGCTAGGCACAAACTTGGGAATAGGCTTACCTGGGCTTGGTGCATTTCGGTCTGTATGATTCGTAAATGCCCCTTGGGATGTGTGGTTTCTCACGACCTCTTCCATGAACATGAGCACTTTTATCATCTCTGCCATCTCTTCTCTTTTAGACGTCAGGAATCTTGGACCCGTTCCTGGAGCAGAGAATCGAGTAACTTTCTCAAGGGAACCTTGATTCTCCGTATGTTTCTGCCAGTATCACCGAGGTTCAGTAGGTCTCATGAATGTCTTTCGAGCCTGGTATGCTCTAGAGATGTCTCCATGCCGATATTTTCCACTGTAGAAGAACAACTTTCATCAATGTGTTCGCACATCTCTACAATCCATGCAGCCAGGTTTTCTGCCAGCTTCTCTCCGTGTCTCCCATAAAGTCGATATCAAAAGTACTGGGCAAGTCTGAAAATACCTCGGAGCCTCTCCAGTAAGCTGATGACAGGCAGATCTTCCACTGTCTGCCCTTTCAGATTCTGGAAACTGACCCGTGAACTAAGGACACTGGGCAGCAGCAGTTTCTCGAACTTACTCAGCTTCCCGAAAAGAAGACTTAAGCCAATCCGCACATATGGCAGCAGACCCACCATCAAACTGATCCACCCACAGAATTCTGCCCAGTTACCTTGGATCCACCAGCCGCAACATTCCTCGTGGTACACAACAACATTCCACCTGGAATCCAACCGGTAACTGCCATCCCCAGTGGTTGATGCATCAAGTCAGTGTTGGGGGTGATGCTGCATTAGAGGAGAGTTTCCTAAGGGAAATGTGATTCTATCCACAATGGTCCCATTGTCTTTTTCTCTTCCCTCTTTCCTTTTGTTCAGTTCTGTATACACAGTACAAACTGAAGGAAGAGTGTCCATGATCAGTTTATGGATTCACACCTATTTAATCTTTCTAACATTTCACAGTACACAGAGACCCACTCAAGGAAACTCATGTTTGTGTAATATCCATTCACCCAGATTACATATCCGTCTGTTGCTTTCTGCTGAAACACCCACACTCTCAGAACATGGATCCATTTGTTTCATGGGGTCAGAAATTCCTAGAAATGAAACCAATCCCAACGTGCACATTCCTGTATGTCACTTTTGGTCTTAGTACAGTTTTGCAGAGCTACTTGTCTTTGTTATAGGCTTATGCCATGTCTTCTCTACGTAGGGTAGAATTTGGCATTCGTTCATCCTGTTGGAGGAATTCTAAGCCTATATCCCGTTCTATGACCCACCCTTATTCAAAACCGTCATTTGAGTTGGCTCAAGATATGCACTTCTGAATCAGTATATATGAATAGTAATGCACGCGTCTGTTTTCTGAATACAAGTGTGTTGAGTACATGCTAACAGCGATAATAGGTCGATGCGTGCTGAATGATCCTTGACATCACTTTGAGAATTTTGTCTTGAATAATCATGGTTGTTTTCTGTATGTCAGCCAACTGTAACCTTTTGGTGTTTGTTTGTCTGATTGTATGTTTTGCAAACACATCAGGCCATGCATCTCTCCTTTTGCTTCAGACAGACAGTCATGTAAGCTGATTCACTTAAGACAGTGCTTAAAATCACCTATGATTTCCTGCTACCCTCTCCCTTCTTTTTGATTTTGATATCCTCCTTGCCTTCTTCTTCTTACTTCTTTGCAACTCAGGCTCTTCTTGCATTTGCAATAATGGTTTTGATATTTCCATTTCATCTTGCTACTTTTCTACTCAGGGTAGGATTCTCAATTTTTGTTTTAGGATCAGTCTCAAACTGCTGAATTCTTTTCAGGTTTGCCGGTCAGTGAAATTCCCTAGCTCTGCCGTTGTGATAAACGGCGGTCATTTGGCATAGGCTACCCTATATTGCAGCTTTTTCTCATTCAGGATATGGTCTATGTCCTGGCACTCCTCCCAGTGCTGCAAAATTTCTGCCGAGATATCAGTTGAAACCCCTCTGGAGTTTCTGTTGTGACTAAGTTGCTTTCCTTGAGGTGCATTTTACATCACTGGGATGATCATGATCTTTTTTTTACTTGAATTCTACAGCTGCTTGTTGGTCTACTGGTATTCCACCTCTTTTGGATGATGTGTACTTCCTGAATTCGTAGAGATGATACTTTCTTGGCTTTCACAAGTTTCTTTCTGATTTTTCTATAAATTCCTTTTCAGTATTTGTTATTTTATCTCTTGCTTTTCCATTTGGGAAAATTATGATTCCTTCTCTTACCTGCTTTTTCTTAATAAAGGATTCAACAGTGATGTTAGCGTTGGTTTGCAATTGCTTTTCTGTGTCTTCTTCTGGTCGAGGGATTTCTGTTCCTCTGTCCTCACAGTCATTCTCGAGTCCCTCTGCATTATATAGTCTGCTTAGGATTGACTTTAGCCCAGTTTTCATCTCATCCATTGAGTTTTCTGATATTATTGTGTTCATCTTTAGAGTTTCTCTTCCCCTTTTCTGGTATTCTGCCTTTTGTGATTCTGAGGCACTGTTGTTCATCAGTGTTTTCTTCACATCTATTTTCAGAGCTTGCTCTGGTAACGTTTTGCCGTCTAGTTGTTTGAAAGCTTTCTTTTTGGGTCTTCAATCTCTTTGGAACTGAAAATGGTACTTCCTGTTTCTTTTATTCTACTTCTTTTACACGACAGTTCAAGTTCTATAATGTATCTAACATAGACTTATAGGGCTTGGTTAAGTGCAAACTTTAGACACTTTGGTGTACGCAATTACATGGTATTTTGTGTGGATAATTTTCCCTAGACCTTGATGCCATGCCCTGTTCCTGTGTTTGTTGTCTGGTATATTTCTAAATCCTGGTGTTGCCTTTGATGTGATGAAAACACCATAATGTTTCAGTTAGTAAAACCTCGTTTTTATTACACTAATCTCACAATTCTGAAAGGGCACATTGCACTTCCTCTAGTGGAAATGAAGCTTCTATAAGTTTTCAGCTCTGCATTCTTCTGTATGTCATTTTGAAATGTCTCGAAAACAGCCAACAGAGAGTACGCTTGTACTTTCTACTGCCATGGGAATGTCCCAATGTTACCAGTTTTTCCCAGATATTCTCTGTCTACAGAAACACCAGTGGAAGCATATGAATGGATGTCATACTTCAGGGCCTGCTGCGATGATCCGGCAGACCGACCTATGTGTCCTCGTTGCAGTATCCTTTCAGTGCCGTCCAAAATGTAGCATCTGCATTTGGGTGATTATGCTGTAAGAAATGCTTCATCTTCTCATGCTGTGGACTTTGACCACTCTTCCTAGTTCTCTCATGCTTGAGTCATGCGTTCACGAAGGCAACCACAGAGCTGTTCCGCATCCTCTGCCTCAAACCAGACTGTAATCCAAATCCAGGTTAAGAACGTAGCGGATCCTAAATCTTTTAATACTGATTTCTAACCCAACGCCCCCTGGAACACTCAGACCAGATGCATGATTCCTCTGATTGAGCCCCACAGGTGCTCTATTGTCAAAATGTCAAATTGGACCCTGGACCTGCAGATGCAGTGGATGTGGCCATAGGACATATCGATAAATTCAACCTCACGAGCCAGTGCGGTTGCTGTCTCACTGAGGTCACATTTATCTTTGCTTTCTTGAAAGTACCCACCAAAACCCACAACGCACTCTAGATCCCTGAGTTCTGTGAGAGCCATCATCCGTAGCCCTATCCATCTTTTTCCGCTGCCTCTGCTAGCTCAGATTTGGCAGCTCGGATCTTGGTCTCAGATTCAATTGGGGATATTTTGAGCTGATTTCTTTGAGTTCTGTCAGCCAAGCATCTGCTTGTGCACTCTGCTAATACTCAGCGCATCACCTTCAATCCCATGCCTGCTGCCCGCTTGAGAGATTGCTTCCAAGGATAACAGAGTTACACCTTGATTCTCCATTACCACAGGTCCGACCCCTGCACTCTTTTCCATTCTCTCCTTACCTTTTCCTGCTTCCAGGTTTTCTGAGGCCTCATCCTGTCTTGAAAGTAACAGACCACTCTTCCGCAAGGTCCTGTGCCAAGGGCAGGGTGATTGTATTTTTAACAAAGTTTTGTGTATGGGAGCAAGTGAGAGCAGTTTGCACTGGTTCTCTTCCTACTGGGCATCGATAAATCAACTTTCAACAAATAATTCACAGAAATTGGATTAGTTTAGCTCCGTTTTCTTTACAGCCATGTTCGGAGGGTTTGTCCGAAGACACAGCTTTCACATTATGTTGATAAGGCAGTTGCAGTCTTTAGAAGGTTAATATTATCGATTTACTTGTTGTGGGATTTATATGAAAGTGAAGATAGTTTTTGAAAATTACCAAATCAACCAAAAGCCAGACTTGACAATTCTGTAACATTTTGCAGCTCTAAGGAAAAAAAAGACAGTTCAATGTAAAATAGCAGTCCAAAGCTTGAAGGGGACATGCCAACTCTTTTCTCTTGAAGCCTCCAACACCAAAAGGAACAATGAAATACCTATTGGAACCATGAAATAACCCCCAACCTGGGTTTCCCTTGTGCATGTGGTGCCCTTTACCCCCAATGACACATACTAGGCAATGTTGGCATTTCAAGGGGGAACATTATTCTCTAGGAATATACAAGAAAAACTAAACAG
>NC_045731.1:19189257-19211996 GCF_009834535.1 Camelus ferus | reverse complement strand
TCACTGTTGAATCCTGGGTTAAGAAGAAAGCAGGTAAGATAGGACTCATAGGATTCCCAAATGGAAAAGCAAGATAACTATTAAATTCTGAAAAGGAATTTGTGGAATAATCACAATGAAACTTACTGAAAGCCAAGAAATTATCGTCAATACGAATTCAGGAAGTAAACAGTCGTCCAAAAGAGGTGGAATACCAATAGACCAACAAGCAGCTGTAGAATTCCAAATAAACAAATTTCATGATCATCCCAGTGATGTAAAATGCACCTCGAGGAAACAACTTAGTCACAACAGAACCTCCAGAGGGGTTTCAGCTGATATCTCGGCAGAAATTTTGCAGCACATGGAGGAGTGCCAGGACATAGACCATATCCTGAATGAGAAAAAGCTGCAATCTAGGGTAGCCTATGCCAAATGACCGCCGTTTATAACAACGGCAGAGCTAGGGAAATTCACTGACCGGCAAACCTTAAAAGAATTCAGCAGTTTGAGACTGATCCTAAAACAAAAATTGAGAATCCTACCCTGAGTAGAAAAGTAGCAAGATGAAATGGAAATAACAAAACCATTATTGCAAATGCAAGAAGAGCCTGAGTTGCAAAGAAGTAAGAAGAAGAAGGCAAGGAGGACATCAAAATCCTAAAGATGGGAGAGGGTAGCAGGAAATCATAGGTGATTTTAAGCACTATCTTAAGTGAATCAGCTTACATGACTGTCTGTCTGAAGCAAAAGGAGAGATGCATGGCCTAATGTGTTTGCAAAACAAACAATCAGACAAACAAACAACACCAAAAGGTTACAGTTGGCTGACATATACCAAACAACCATGATTATTCAAGACAAAATACTCAAAGTGATGTCAAGGATCATTCAGCACGCATCGAACTATTATCGCTGTTAGCATGTACTCAACACACTTGTATTCAGAAAACAGACGCGTGCATTACTATTCATAGATACTGATCCAGAAGTGCATATCGTGAGCCAACCCAAATGACGGTTTTGAATAAGAGTGGGTCATAGAACGGGATATAGTCTTACAAGTCCTCCAACAGGATGAACGAATGCCTAATTCTACCCTACGTAGAGAAGAAATGGCATAAGCCTATAACAAAGACAAGTAGCTCTGCAAAACTGTACTAAGAGCAAAAGAGACAGACAGGAAAGTGCACGTTGGGATTGGTTTCATTTCTAGGAATTTCAGCCCCCATGAAACAAATGGATCCATGTTCTGAGAGTGTGGGTGTTTCAGCAGAAAGCAACAGACGGATATGTAATCTGGGTGAATGGATATTACACAAACATGAGTTTCCTTGAGTGGGTCTCTGTGTACTGTGAAATGTTAGAAAGTTTAAATAGGTGTGAATCCATAAACTGATCATGGACACTCTTCCCTCCGTTTGTACTGTGTATACAGAATCTGAACAAAAGGAAAGAGGGAAGAGAAAAGGACCATGGGACCCTTGTGGATAGAATCACATTTCCCTTAGGAAACTCTCGTCTAATGCAGCATCACCCCCAACACGCACTTGATGCATCAACCACTGGGGATGGCAGTTACCGGTTGGATTCCAGGTGGAATGTTGGTGTGTACCACGAGGCTTGTTGCGGCTGGTGGATCCAAGGTAACTGGGCAGAATTCTGTGGGTGGATCAGTTTGATGGTGGGTCTGCTGCCCTATGTGGAGATTGGCTTAGGTCTTTTGTTCGGGAAGCTGAGTAAGTTCGAGATACTGCTGCTGCCCAGAGACCTGAGTTCACGGGGCAGTTTCCAGAATCTGAAAGGGCAGACAGTGGAAGATCTGCCTGTCATCAGCTTACTGGTGAGGCTCCGAGGTATTTTCAGACTTGCCCAGTCCTGTTGACGTCGACTTCATGGGAGACACGAAGAGAAGCTGGCAGAAAAACTGGCTGCATGGATTGAGGAGATGTGCGAACACATTGATGAAAGTTGTTCTGCTACAGTGGAGAATATCGGCATGGAGACATCTCTAGAGCATACCAGGCTCGAAAGACATTCATGAGACCTACTGAACCTCGCTGATACTGGCAGAAACATACGGAGATTCAACGTGCCTTGAGAAATTTACTCGATTCTCTGCTCCAGGAACGGGTCCAAGTTTCCTGACGTCTAAAAGAGAAGAGATGGCAGAGATGATAAAAGCGCTCATGTTCATTGGAAGAGGTCGTGAGAATCCACACATCCCAAGGGGCATTTACGAATCATTACAGACCGAAATGCACCAAGCCCAGGTAAGCCTATTCCCAAGTTTGTGCCTAGCTATCAATCACATGCTCTTCCCTCCACTCCACTCAGGCATCCATTTCAAAGGATCAGAACCTGAGCTGCAATGAATCCAGTAGGAGGAGAGCAAGCCCCTACTAGAATCAGAGTTCCTACTCCTTCACACTCAGTGAACAACAGTGAAATCCTTAAAGGTCAAATACTCTCGACTGAAATAGATAGGAATTGAATACTTAGCTCACACAAAGAAATGATGACCTTCCCCTAGATTCAGGAAATGCTGGGTTATGTATTCTTTGGGCTGAAAGGAGTGTGGGAAGTGAGGGGAATCTTTGAATGAACTTGAATATGTATTAGGCCTCAGTTTTTCAAGACAGTATAGGAAAATATTAGAAGTCAGATAGTGAACTGAAACTGTAAAATGTCGCCAAACACATTAAAGACACAGGTTATGTGGACAGTCATTCACTTCCGTCAAGCCCCGGGTGCACTATATCTTGGAGGTGCAGACTTGGTTGTGTTAAATTGCTTTACCCAACATGATCGGATGATTAAGCCTTCTCAGCACTGATAGAAGAACACCTGGTTCTCAATAGCCTAGCATAGCTGCAGCAGGTTTCTCATAGTTAAATGCCTCTAGGTGCTTTTGGAATCAAGCCTAAATGTGTATATTCTGTTTAGATTTTCTTGTATATTCCTAGAGAGGAATGTTACCCCTTGAAATGCCAACATTGCCTAGTATGTGTCATTGGGGGTAAAGGGCACCACATGCACAAGGGAAACCCAGGTTGGGGGTTATTTCATGTTTCCAATAGGTATTTCATTGTTCCTTTTGTTGTTGGAGGCTTCAAGAGAAAAGAGTTGGCATGTCCCCTTCAAGCTTTTGGACTGCTATTTTACATTGAGACTGTCTGTTTTTTTCCTTAGAGCTGACAAAATGTTACAGAAATTGTCAAGTCTGGCTTTTGGTTGATTTGGTAATTTTCAAAAACTATCTTCACTTTCATATAAATCCCACAACAAGTAAATCGATAATATTAACCTTCTAAAAGACTGCAACTGCCTTATCAACATAATGTCAAAGCTGGTGTCTTCGGACAAACCCTCCGAACATGGCTGTAAAGAAAACGGAGCTAAACTAATATCCAATTTCTGTGAATTATTTGTTGAAAGTGTTGATTTATCGATGCCCAGTAGGAAGAGAACCAGTGCAAACTGCTCTCACTTGCTCCCATACACAAAACTATTGTAAACATACACTCACCCAGCCCTTGGCACAGGACACTTGCCGAAGAGTGGTCTGTTACTTCCAAAGACAGGATGAGGCCTCAGAAAACCTGGAAGCAGGAAAAGGTAAAGTAGAGAATGGAAACCGAGTGCAGGATCGGACCTGTGGTAATGGAGCATCAAAGGTGAAACTCTGTTTATCCTTGGAAGCACACTCTCAAGCGGGCAGCAGGCATGGGATTGAAGGTGATGCGCTGAGTATTAGCAGAGTGCACAGCAGATGCTTGGCTGACAGAACTCAAAGAAATCAGCTCAAAATATCCCCACAATTGAATCTGAGACCAAGATCCGAGCTGCCAAATCTGAGCTAGAAGAGACAGCGGAAAAAGTGGGATAGGGCTACGGATGATGGCCCTCACAGAACTCAGGGATCTAGAGTGCGTTGTGGGTTTTGGTGGGTACTTTCAAGAGAGCAAAGAGAACTGTGACCTCAGTGAGACAGCAAACGCACTGGCTCGTGAGGTTGAGTTTATCGATATGTCCTATGGCCACATCCACTGCATCTGCAGGACCAGGGTCCAATTTGACATTTTGCCAATAGAGCACGTGTGGGGCTCAATCAGAGGTATCATGCATCTGGACTGAGTGTTCCAGGGGGCGTTGGGTTTGAAATCAGTATTAAAAGATTTAGGATCTGCTACATTCATAACCTGGATTGGGATTACAGTCTGGTTTGAGGCAGAGGATGCGGAACAGCTCTGTGGTTGCCTTCGTGAACCCATGACTCAAGAATGAGAGAACTAGGAAGAGTGGTCAAAGTCCACAGCATGAGAAGATGAAGCATTTCTTACAGCATTATCACCCAAATGCAGATGCTACATTTTGGACGGCACTGACAGGGTACTGCACCGAGGACACATAGGTCAGATCTGCGGGATCATCCCAGCAGGCCCTGAAGTATGACATCCATACATATGCTTCCACTGGTGTTTCTGTAGACAGAGAAGCTCTGGGAAGAACTGGTAACATTGGGACATTCCCATGGCAGTAGAAAGTACAAGCGCACTCTCTGTTGGCTGTTTTGGAGACACTTCAAAATGACATACAGAAGAATGCAGAGCTGAAAACCTATAGAAGCTTCATTTCCACTAGAGGAAGTGCCCTGTGCCCTTTCAGAATTGTGAGATTAGTGTAATAAAAATGAGGTTCTACTAACTGAAACAGTATGGTGTGTTCATCACAACAAAGGCAACACCAGGATTTAGAGATATACCAGACAACACACACAGGAACAGGGCATGGCATCAAGGTCTAGGGAAAATTGTCCTCACAGAAATACCATGGAATTGCGTACACCAAAGAGTCTAAAGTTTGCACTTAACCAAGCCCTAAAATTCTATATTAGATACATGATATTACCTGACCTGTAGAGTAAAAGAAGTATAGTAAAAGAAACAGGAAGTACCATTTTCAGTTCCAAAGAGATTGAAGGCCCAAATAATAAGCTTTCAAACAACTAGACGGCAAAACGATACCAGAGCAAGCTCTGAAAATGGAGGTGAGGAAAACACTGATGAACCACAGTGCCTCAGAATCACAAAAGGCAGAATACCAGGAAAGGGGAAGAGAAACTCTAAAGAAGAACCAATAGTATTAGAAAACTCAATAGATGAGATAAAAACTGGGCTAAAGTCAATCCTAAGCAGACTACATAATGCAGAGGGACTCGTGAATGACTGTGAGGACAGGGGAACAGAAATCCCTCCATCAGAAGAAGACACAGAAAAGCAAGTGCAAACCAACGCTAACATCACTGTTGAATCCTGGGTTAAGAAGAAGCAGGTAAGAATAGGACTCATAGGATTCCCAAATGGAAAAGCAAGAGATAAAATAATAAATTCTGAAAAGGAATTTGTGGAATAATCAGAATGAAACTTGCTGAAAGCCAAGAAAGTATCAGTCTATACGAATTCAGGAAGTACACAGCGTCCAAAAGAGGTGGAATACCAATAGACCAACAAGCAGCTGTAGAATTCAAATAAACAAATTTCATGATCATCCCAGTGATGTAAAATGCACCTCGAGGAAAGCAACTTAGTCACAACAGAACCTCCAGAGGGGTTTCAGCTGATATCTCGGCAGAAATTTTGCAGCACTGGGAGGAGTGCCAGGACATAGACCATATCCTGAATGAGAAAAAGCTGCAATCTAGGGTAGCCTATGCCAAATGACCGCCGTTTATAACAACGGCAGAGCTAGGGAATTCACTGACCGGCAAACCTGAAAAGAATTCAGCAGTTTGAGACTGATCCTAAAACAAAAATTGAGAATCCTACCCTGAGTAGAAAAGTAGCAAGATGAAATGGAAATAACAAAACCATTATTGCAAATGCAAGAAGAGCCTGAGTTGCAAAGAAGTAAGAAGAAGAAGGCAAGGAGGACATCAAAATCCTAAAGATGGGAGAGGGTAGCAGGAAATCATAGGTGATTTTAAGCACTATCTTAAGTGAATCAGCTTACATGACTGTCTGTCTGAAGCAAAAGGAGAGATGCATGGCCTAATGTGTTTGCAAAACAATCAGACAAACAACAAACACCAAAAGGTTACAGTTGGCTGACATATACCAAACAACCATGATTATTCAAGACAAAATTACTCAAAGTGATGTCAAGGATCATTCAGCACGCATCGACCTATTATCGCTGTTAGCATGTACTCAACACACTTGTATTCAGAAAACAGACGCGTGCATTACTATTCATAGATACTGATCCAGAAGTGCATATCTTGAGCCAACTCAAATGACGGTTTTGAATAAGAGTGGGTCATAGAACGGGATATAGACTTACAAGTCCTCCAACAGGATGAACGAATGCCTAATTCTACCCTACGTAGAGAAGAAATGGCATAAGCCTATAACAAAGACAAGTAGCTCTGCAAAACTGTACTAAGAGCAAAAGAGACAGACAGGAAAGTGCACGTTGGGATTGGTTTCATTTCTAGGAATTTCTGACCCCATGAAACAAATGGATCCATGTTCTGAGAGTGTGGGTGTTTCAGCAGAAAGCAACAGACGGATATGTAATCTGGGTGAATGGATATTACACAAACATGAGTTTCCTTGAGTGGGTCTCTGTGTACTGTGAACTGTTAGAAAGTTTAAATAGGTGTGAATCCATAAACTGATCATGGACACTCTTCCCTCCGTTTGTACTGTGTATACAGAAACTGAACAAAAGGAAAGAGGGAAGAGAAAAGGACCATGGGACCCTTGTGGATAGAATCACATTTCCCTTAGGAAACTCTCGTCTAATGCAGCATCACCCCCAACACTGACTTGATGCATCAACCACTGGGGATGGCAGTTACCGGTTGGATTCCAGGTGGAATGTTGTTGTGTACCACGAGGCTTGTTGCGGCTGGTGGATCCAAGGTAACTGGGCAGAATTCTGTGGGTGGATCAGTTTGATGGTGGGTCTGCTGCCCTATGTGGAGATTGGCTTAGGTCTTTTGTTCGGGAAGCTGAGTAAGTTCGAGATACTGCTGCTGCCCAGAGACCTGAGTTCACGGGGCAGTTTCCAGAATCTGAAAGGGCAGACAGTGGAAGATCTGCCTGTCATCAGCTTACTGGTGAGGCTCCGAGGTATTTTCAGACTTGCCCAGTCCTTTTGACTATCGACTTTATGGGAGACACGGAGAGAAGCTGGCAGAAAACCTGGCTGCATGGATTGAGGAGATGTGCGAACACATTGATGAAAGTTGTTCTTCTACAGTGGAGAATATCGGCATGGAGACATCTCTAGAGCATACCAGGCTCGAAAGACATTCATGAGACCTACTGAACCTCGGCTGATACTGGCAGAAACATACGGAGAATCAAGGTTCCCTTGAGAAAGTTACTCGATTCTCTGCTCCAAGAACGGGTCCAAGATTCCTGACGTCTAAAAGAGAAGAGATGGCAGAGATGATAAAAGTGCTCATGTTCATGGAAGAGGTCGTGAGAAATCCACACATCCCAAGGGGCATTTACGAATCATTACAGACCGAAATGCACCAAGCCCAGGTAAGCCTATTCCCAAGTTTGTGCCTAGCTATCAATCACATGCTCTTCCCTCCACTCCACTCAGGCATCCATTTCAAAGGATCAGAACCTGAGCTGCAATGAATCCAGTAGGAGGAGGGCAAGCCCCTACTAGAACCAGAGTTCCTACTCCTTCACACTCAGTGAACAACAGTGAAATCCATAAAGGTCAAATACTCTTGACTGAAATATATAGGAATTGAATACTTAGCTCACACAAAGAAATGATGACCTTCCCCTAGATTCAGGAAATGCTGGGTTTATGTATTCTTTGGGCTGAAAGGAGTGTGGGAAGTGAGGGGAATCTTTGAATGAACTTGAATATGTATTAGGCCTCAGTTTTTCAATACAGTACAGGAAAACATTAGAAGTCAGATTGTGAGCTAAAATGTAAATGTCGCCAAACACATTAAAGACACATGTTTTGTGGACCGTCTTCCCTTCCGTCATTCCCCGGGTTCAGTATATCTTGGAGGTGCAGATCTTGGCTGTGTTAAATTCCTTTACCCAACATGATCATATGATTAAGCCTTCTCAGCACTGATAGAAGAACACCTGGTTCTCAATAGCCTAGCATAGCTGCAGCAGGTTTCTCATAGTTAAATGCCTCTAGGTGCTTTTGGAATCAAGCCTAAATGTGTATATTCTGTTTAGATTTTCTTGTATATTCCTAGAGAATAATGTTACCCCTTGAAATGCTAACATTGCCTAGTATGTGTCATTGGGAATAAAGGGCACCACATGCACAAGGGAAACCCAGGTTGGGGGTTATTTCATGGTTCCAATAGTTATTTCATTCTTCCTTTTGTTGTTGGAGGCTTCAAGAGAAAAGGGTTGGCATGTCCCATTCAAACTTTTGGACTGCTATTTTACATTGAATCTGTCTGTTTTTTCCTTAGAGCTGACAAAATGTAACAGATATTGTCAAGTCTGGCTTTTGGTTGATTTTGTAATTTTCAAAAACTAACTTCATTTTCATATAAATCCCACAACACGTAAATCGATACTATTAAGCTTCTTAAAGACTGCAACTGCCTTATCAACATGATGTCAAAGCTGGTGTCTTCGGACAAACCCTCCGAACATGGCTGTAAAGAAAACGGAGCTAAACTAATATCCAATTTCTGTGAATTATTTGTTGAAAGTGTTGATTTATCGATGCCCAGTAGGAAGAGAACCAGTGCAAACTGCTCTCACTTGCTCCCATACACAAAACTTTGTAAAAATACAATCACCCTGCCCTTGGCACAGGACACTTGCGGAAGAGTGGTCTGTTACTTTCAAAGACAGGATGAGGCCTCAGAAAACCTGGAAGCAGGAAAAGGTAAAGGAGAGAATGGAAAAGAGTGCAGGGTCGGACCTGTGGTAATGGAGAATCAAAGGTGTAACTCTGTTATCCTTGGAAGCAATCTCTCAAGCGGGCAGCAGGCATGGGATTGAAGGTGATGCGCTGAGTATTAGCAGAGTGCACAGCAGATGCTTGGCTGACAGAACTCAAAGAAATCAGCTCAAAATATCCCCACAATTGAATCTGAGACCAAGATCCGAGCTGCCAAATCTGAGCTAGCAGAGGCAGCGGAAAAAGAGGGATAGGGCTACGGATGATGGCTCTCACAGAACTCAGGGATCTAGAGTGCATTGTGGGTTTTGGTGGGTACTTTCAAGAGAGCAAAGATAACTGTGACCTCAGTGAGACAGCAACCGCACTGGCTCGTGAGGTTGAATTTATCGATATGTCCTATGGCCACATCCACTGCATCTGCAGGTCCAGGGTCCAATTTGACATTTTGCCAATAGAGCACCTGTGGGGCTCAATCAGAGGAATCATGCATCTGGTCTGAGTGTTCCAGGGGGCGTTGGGTTTGAAATCAGTATTAAAAGATTTAGGATCTGCTACAGTTCATAACCTGGATTTGGATTACAGTCTGGTTTGAGGCAGAGGATGCGGAACAGCTCTGTGGTTGCCTTCGTGAACGCATGACTCAAGAATGAGAGAACTAGGAAGAGTGGTCAAAGTCCACAGCATGAGAAGATGAAGCATTTCTTACAGCATTATCACCCAAATGCAGATGCTACATTTTGGACGGCACTGACAGGGTACTGCACCGAGGACACATAGGTCGGTCTGCGGGATCATCCCAGCAGGCCCTGAAGTATGACATCCATACATATGCTTCCACTGGTGTTTCTGTAGACAGAGAAGCTCTGGGAAGAACTGGTAACATTGGGACATTCCCATGGCAGTAGAAAGTACAAGCGCACTCTCTGTTGGCTGTTTTGGAGACACTTCAAAATGACATACAGAAGAATGCAGAGCTGAAAACCTATAGAAGCTTCATTTCCACTAGAGGAAGTGCCCTGTGCCCTTTCAGAATTGTGAGATTAGTGTAATAAAAATGAGGTTCTACTAACTGAAACAGTATGGTGTGTTCATCACAACAAAGGCAACACCAGGATTTAGAGATATACCAGACAACACACACAGGAACAGGGCATGGCATCAAGGTCTAGAGAAAATTGTCCTCACAGAAATACCATGGAATTGCGTACACCAAAGAGTCTAAAGTTTGCACTTAACCAAGCCCTAAATGTCTATATTAGATACATGATATTACCTGACCTGTAGAGTAAAAGAAGTATAGTAAAAGAAACAGGAAGTACCATTTTCAGTTCCAAAGAGATTGAAGGCCCAAATAATAAGTTTTCAAACAACTTGAAGGCAAAACCATAACAGAGCAAGCTCTGAAAATGGAGGTGAGGAAAACACTGATGAACCACAGTGCCTCAGAATCACAAAAGGCAGAATACCAGGAAAGGGGAAGAGAAAATCTAAAGAAGAACCCAATAGTATTAGAAAACTCAATAGATGAGATAAAAACTGGGCTAAAGTCAATCCTAAGCAGACTACATAATGCAGAGGGACTCGTGAATGACTGTGAGGACAGGGGAACAGAAATCCCTCCATCAGAAGAAGACACAGAAAAGCAAGTGCAAACCAACGCTAACATCACTGTTGACTCCTGGGTTAAGAAGAAGCAGGTAAGAATAGGATTCATAGGATTCCCAAATGGAAAAGCAAGAGATAAAATAATAAATTCTGAAAAGGTATTTGTAGAAAAATCAGAATGAAACTTGCTGAAAGCCAAGAAAGTATCATCTATACGAATTCAGGAAGTACACAGCGTCCAAAAGAGGTGGAATACCAATAGACCAACAAGCAGCTGTAGAATTCAAATAAACAAATTTCATGATCATCCCAGTGATGTAAAATGCACCTCGAGGAAAGCAACTTAGTCACAACAGAACCTCCAGAGGGGTTTCAGCTGATATCTCGGCAGAAATTTTGCAGCACTGGGAGGAGTGCCAGGACATAGACCATATCCTGAATGAGAAAAAGCTGCAATCTAGGGTAGCCTATGCCAAATGACCGCCGTTTATAACAACGGCAGAGCTAGGGAATTTCACTGACCGGCAAACCTGAAAAGAATTCAGCAGTTTGAGACTGATCCTAAAACAAAAATTGAGAATCCTACCCTGAGTAGAAAAGTAGCAAGATGAAATGGAAATAACAAAACCATTATTGCAAATGCAAGAAGAGCCTGAGTTGCAAAGAAGTAAGAAGAAGAAGGCAAGGAGGACATCAAAATCCTAAAGATGGGAGAGGGTAGCAGGAAATCATAGGTGATTTTAAGCACTATCTTAAGTGAATCAGCTTACATGACTGTCTGTCTGAAGCAAAAGGAGAGATGCATGGCCTAATGTGTTTGCAAAACAATCAGACAAACAAACACCAAAAGGTTACAGTTGGCTGACATATACCAAACAACCATGATTATTCAAGACAAAATTCTCAAAGTGATGTCAAGGATCATTCAGCACGCATCGACCTATTATCGCTGTTAGCATGTACTCAACACACTTGTATTCAGAAAACAGACGCGTGCATTACTATTCATAGATACTGATCCAGAAGTGCATATCTTGAGCCAACTCAAATGACGGTTTTGAATAAGGGTGGGTCATAGAACGGGATATAGACTTAGAATTCCTCCAACAGGATGAACGAATGCCAAATTCTACCCTACGTAGAGAAGAAATGGCATAAGCCTATAACAAAGACAAGTAGCTCTGCAAAACTGTACTAAGAGCAAAAGAGACAGACAGGAAAGTGCACGTTGGGATTGGTTTCATTTCTAGGAATTTCTGACCCCATGAAACCAATGGATCCATGTTCTGAGAGTGTGGGTGTTTCAGCAGAAAGCAACAGACGGATATGTAATCTGGGTGAATGGATATTACACAAACATGAGTTTCCTTGAGTGGGTCTCTGTGTACTGTGAACTGTTAGAAAGATTTAAATAGGTGTGAATCCATAAACTGATCATGGACACTCTTCCCTCAATTTATACTATGTATACAGAAATGAACAAAAGGAAAGAGGGAAGAGAAAAGGACCATGGGACCCTTGTGGATAGAATCACATTTCCCTTAGGAAACTCTCCTCTAATGCAGCATCACCCCCAACACTGACTTGATGCATCAACCACTGGGGATGGCAGTTACCGGTTGGATTCCAGGTGGAATGTTGTTGTGTACCACGAGGAATTGTTGCGGCTGGTGGATCCAAGGTAACTGGGCAGAATTCTGTGGGTGGATCAGTTTGATGGTGGGTCTGCTGCCATATGTGCGGATTGGCTTAAGTCTTTTTTCGGGAAGCTGAGTAAGTTCGAGAAACTGCTGCTGCCCAGAGTCCTTAGTTCACGGGTCAGTTTCCAGAATCTGAAAGGGCAGACAGTGGAAGATCTGCCTGTCATCAGCTTACTGGAGAGGCTCCGAGGTATTTTCAGACTTGCCCAGTACTTTTGATATCGACTTTATGGGAGACACGGAGAGAAGCTGGCAGAAAACCTGGCTGCATGGATTGAGGAGATGTGCGAACACATTGATGAAAGTTGTTCTTCTACAGTGGAGAATATCGGCATGGAGACATCTCTAGAGCATACCAGGCTCGAAAGACATTCATGAGACCTACTGAACCTCGGTGATACTGGCAGAAACATACGGAGAATCAAGGTTCCCTTGAGAAAGTTACTCGATTCTCTGCTCCAGGAACGGGTCCAAGATTCCTGACGTCTAAAAGAGAAGAGATGGCAGAGATGATAAAAGTGCTCATGTTCATGGAAGAGGTCGTGAGAAATCCACACATCCCAAGGGGCATTTACGAATCATTACAGACCGAAATGCACCAAGCCCAGGTAAGCCTATTCCCAAGTTTGTGCCTAGCTATCAATCACATGCTCTTCCCTCCACTCCACTCAGGCATCCATTTCAAAGGATCAGAACCTGAGCTGCAATGAATCCAATAGGAAGAGGGCAAGCCCTACTTGAATCAGAGTTCCTCCTCCTTCACACTCAGTGAACAACAGTGAAATCCATAAAGGTCAAATACTCTTGACTGAAATATATAGGAATTGAATACTTAGCTCACACAAAGAAATGATGACCTTCCCCTAGATTCAGGAAATGCTGGGTTTATGTATTCTTTGGGCTGAAAGGAGTGTGGGAAGTGAGGGGAATCTTTGAATGAACTTGAATATGTATTAGGCCTCAGTTTTTCAATACAGTACAGGAAAACATTAGAAGTCAGATTGTGAGCTAAAATGTAAATGTCGCCAAACACATTAAAGACACATGTTTTGTGGACCGTCTTCCCTTCCGTCATTCCCCGGGTTCAGTATATCTTGGAGGTGCAGTCTTGGCTGTGTTAAATTCCTTTACCCAACATGATCGTATGATTAAGCCTTCTCAGCACTGATAGAAGAACACCTGGTTCTCAATAGCCTAGCATAGCTGCAGCAGGTTTCTCATAGTTAAATGCCTCTAGGTGCTTTTGGAATCAAGCCTAAATGTGTATATTCTGTTTAGAATTTCTTGTATATTCCTAGAGAATAATGTTACCCCTTGAAATGCCAACATTGCCTAGTATGTGTCATTGGGGGTAAAGGGCACCACATGCACAAGGGAAACCCAGGTTGGGGGTTATTTCATGGTTCCAATAGGTATTTCATTGTTCCTTTTGTTGTTGGAGGCTTCAAGAGAAAAGAGTTGGCATGTCCCCTTCAAGCTTTTGGACTGCTATTTTACATTGAGACTGTCTGTTTTTTTCCTTAGAGCTGACAAAATGTTACAGAAATTGTCAAGTCTGGCTTTTGGTTGATTTGGTAATTTTCAAAAACTATCTTCACTTTCATATAAATCCCACAACAAGTAAATCGATAATATTAACCTTCTAAAAGACTGCAACTGCCTTATCAACATAATGTCAAAGCTGGTGTCTTCGGACAAACCCTCCGAACATGGCTGTAAAGAAAACGGAGCTAAACTAATATCCAATTTCTGTGAATTATTTGTTGAAAGTGTTGATTTATCGATGCCCAGTAGGAAGAGAACCAGTGCAAACTGCTCTCACTTGCTCCCATACACAAAACTTTGTAAAAATACAATCACCCTGCCCTTGGCACAGGACACTTGCGGAAGAGTGGTCTGTTACTTTCAAAGACAGGATGAGGCCTCAGAAAACCTGGAAGCAGGAAAAGGTAAAGGAGAGAATGGAAAAGAGTGCAGGGTCGGACCTGTGGTAATGGAGAATCAAAGGTGTAACTCTGTTATCCTTGGAAGCAATCTCTCAAGCGGGCAGCAGGCATGGGATTGAAGGTGATGCGCTGAGTATTAGCAGAGTGCACAGCAGATGCTTGGCTGACAGAACTCAAAGAAATCAGCTCAAAATATCCCCACAATTGAATCTGAGACCAAGATCCGAGCTGCCAAATCTGAGCTAGCAGAGGCAGCGGAAAAAGATGGATAGGGCTACGGATGATGGCTCTCACAGAACTCAGGGATCTAGAGTGCGTTGTGGGTTTTGGTGGGTACTTTCAAGAAAGCAAAGATAAATGTGACCTCAGTGAGACAGCAACCGCACTGGCTCGTGAGGTTGAATTTATCGATATGTCCTATGGCCACATCCACTGCATCTGCAGGTCCAGGGTCCAATTTGACATTTTGACAATAGAGCACCTGTGGGGCTCAATCAGAGGAATCATGCATCTGGTACTGAGTGTTCCAGGGGGCGTTGGGTTTGAAATCAGTATTAAAAGATTTAGGATCCTGCTACAGTTCATAACCTGGATTGGGATTACAGTCTGGTTTGAGGCAGAGGATGCGGAACAGCTCTGTGGTTGCCTTCGTGAACGCATGACTCAAGCATGAGAGAACTAGGAAGAGTGGTCAAAGTCCACAGCATGAGAAGATGAAGCATTTCTTACAGCATTATCACCCAAATGCAGATGCTACATTTTGGACGGCACTGACAGGGTACTGCACCGAGGACACATTGGTCGGTCTGCGGGATCATCCCAGCAGGCCCTGAAGTATGACATCCATACATATGCTTCCACTGGTGTTTCTGTAGACAGAGAAGCTCTGGGAAGAACTGGTAACATTGGGACATTCCCATGGCAGTAGAAAGTACAAGCGCACTCTCTGTTGGCTGTTTTGGAGACACTTCAAAATGACATACAGAAGAATGCAGAGCTGAAAACCTATAGAAGCTTCATTTCCACTAGAGGAAGTGCCCTGTGCCCTTTCAGAATTGTGAGATAAGTGTAATAAAAATGAGGTTCTACTAACTGAAACAGTATGGTGTGTTCATCACAACAAAGGCAACACCAGGATTTAGAGATATACCAGACAACACACACAGGAACAGGGCATGGCATCAAGGTCTAGGGAAAATTGTCCTCACAGAAATACCATGGAATTGCGTACACCAAAGAGTCTAAAGTTTGCACTTAACCAAGCCCTAAATGTCTATATTAGATACATGATATTACCTGACCTGTAGAGTAAAAGAAGTATAGTAAAAGAAACAGGAAGTACCATTTTCAGTTCCAAAGAGATTGAAGGCCCAAAACATAAGCTTTCAAACAACTAGACGGCAAAACTATACCAGAGCAAGCTCTGAAAATGGAGGTGAGGAAAACACTGATGAACCACAGTGCCTCAGAATCACAAAAGGCAGAATACCAGGAAAGGGGAAGAGAAACTCTAAAGAAGAACCCAATAGTATTAGAAAACTCAATAGATGAGATAAAAACTGGGCTAAAGTCAATCCTAAGCAGACTACATAATGCAGAGGGACTCGTGAATGACTGTGAGGACAGGGGAACAGAAATCCCTCCATCAGAAGAAGACACAGAAAAGCAAGTGCAAACCAACGCTAACATCACTGTTGACTCCTGGGTTAAGAAGAAGCAGGTAAGAATAGGACTCATAGGATTCCCAAATGGAAAAGCAAGAGATAAAATAATAAATTCTGAAAAGGAATTTGTGGAATAATCACAATGAAACTTACTGAAAGCCAAGAAAGTATCGTCAATACGAATTCAGGAAGTAAACAGCGTCCAAAAGAGGTGGAATACCAATAGACCAACAAGCAGCTGTAGAATTCAAATAAACAAATTTCATGATCATCCCAGTGATGTAAAATGCACCTCGAGGAAAGCAACTTAGTCACAACAGAACCTCCAGAGGGGTTTCAGCTGATATCTCGGCAGAAATTTTGCAGCACTGGGAGGAGTGCCAGGACATAGACCATATCCTGAATGAGAAAAAGCTGCAATCTAGGGTAGCCTATGCCAAATGACCGCCGTTTATAACAACGGCAGAGCTAGGGAAATTCACTGACCGGCAAACCTGAAAAGAATTCAGCAGTTTGAGACTGATCCTAAAACAAAAATTGAGAATCTTACCCTGAGTAGAAAAGTAGCAAGATGAAATGGAAATAACAAAACCATTATAGCAAATGCAAGAAGAGCCTGAGTTGCAAAGAAGTAAGAAGAAGAAGGCAAGGAGGACATCAAAATCCTAAAGATGGGAGAGGGTAGCAGGAAATCATAGGTGATTTTAAGCACTATCTTAAGTGAATCAGCTTACATGACTGTCTGTCTGAAGCAAAAGGAGAGATGCATGGCCTAATGTGTTTGCAAACAATCAGACAAACCAACAAATACCAAAAGGTTACAGTTGGCTGACATATACCAAACAACCATGATTATTCAAGACAAAATTCTCAAAGTGATGTCAAGGATCATTCAGCACGCATCGACCTATTATCGCTGTTAGCATGTACTCAACACACTTGTATTCAGAAAACAGACGCGTGCATTACTATTCATAGATACTGATCCAGAAGTGCATATCTTGAGCCAACTCAAATGACGGTTTTGAATAAGGGTGGGTCATAGAACGGGATATAGCCTTAGAATTCCTCCAACAGGATGAACGAATGCCAAATTCTACCCTACGTAGAGAAGACATGGCATAAGCCTATAACAAAGACAAGTAGCTCTGCAAAACTGTACTAAGAGCAAAAGAGACAGACAGGAAAGTGCACGTTGGGATTGGTTTCATTTCTAGGAATTTCTGACCCCATGAAACAAATGGATCCATGTTCTGAGAGTGTGGGTGTTTCAGCAGAAAGCAACAGACGGATATGTAATCTGGGTGAATGGATATTACACAAACATGAGTTTCCTTGAGTGGGTCTCTGTGTACTGTGAAATGTTAGAAAGATTAAATAGGTGTGAATCCATAAACTGATCATGGACACTCTTCCTTCAGTTTGTACTGTGTATACAGAACTGAACAAAAGGAAAGAGGGAAGAGAAAAGGACCATGGGACCCTTGTGGATAGAATCACATTTCCCTTAGGAAACTCTCCTCTAATGCAGCATCACCCCCAACACTGACTTGATGCATCAACCACTGGGGATGGCAGTTACCGGTTGGATTCCAGGTGGAATGTTGTTGTGTACCACGAGGAATGTTGCGGCTGGTGGATCCAAGGTAACTGGGCAGAATTCTGTGGGTGGATCAGTTTGATGGTGGGTCTGCTGCCATATGTGCGGATTGGCTTAAGTCTTTTTTTCGGGAAGCTGAGTAAGTTCGAGAAACTGCTGCTGCCCAGAGTCCTTAGTTCACGGGTCAGTTTCCAGAATCTGAAAGGGCAGACAGTGGAAGATCTGCCTGTCATCAGCTTACTGGAGAGGCTCCGAGGTATTTTCAGACTTGCCCAGTACTTTTGATATCGACTTTATGGGAGACACGGAGAGAAGCTGGCAGAAAACCTGGCTGCATGGATTGAGGAGATGTGCGAACACATTGATGAAAGTTGTTCTTCTACAGTGGAGAATATCGGCATGGAGACATCTCTAGAGCATACCAGGCTCGAAAGACATTCATGAGACCTACTGAACCTCGGTGATACTGGCAGAAACATACGGAGAATCAAGGTTCCCTTGAGAAAGTTACTCGATTCTCTGCTCCAGGAACGGGTCCAAGATTCCTGACGTCTAAAAGAGAAGAGATGGCAGAGATGATAAAAGTGCTCATGTTCATGGAAGAGGTCGTGAGAAACCACACATCCCAAGGGGCATTTACGAATCATACAGACCGAAATGCACCAAGCCCAGGTAAGCCTATTCCCAAGTTTGTGCCTAGCTATCAATCACATGCTCTTCCCTCCACTCCACTCAGGCATCCATTTCAAAGGATCAGAACCTGAGCTGCAATGAATCCAGTAGGAGGAGGGCAAGCCCCTACTAGAACCAGAGTTCCTACTCCTTCACACTCAGTGAACAACAGTGAAATCCATAAAGGTCAAATACTCTTGACTGAAATATATAGGAATTGAATACTTAGCTCACACAAAGAAATGATGACCTTCCCCTAGATTCAGGAAATGCTGGGTTTATGTATTCTTTGGGCTGAAAGGAGTGTGGGAAGTGAGGGGAATCTTTGAATGAACTTGAATATGTATTAGGCCTCAGTTTTTCAATACAGTACAGGAAAACATTAGAAGTCAGATTGTGAGCTAAATGTAAATGTCGCCAAACACATTAAAGACACATGTTTTGTGGACCGTCTTCCCTTCCGTCATTCCCCGGGTTCAGTATATCTTGGAGGTGCAGTCTTGGCTGTGTTAAATTCCTTTACCCAACATGATCGTATGATTAAGCCTTCTCAGCACTGATAGAAGAACACCTGGTTCTCAATAGCCTAGCATAGCTGCAGCAGGTTTCTCATAGTTAAATGCCTCTAGGTGCTTTTGGAATCAAGCCTAAATGTGTATATTCTGTTTAGTTTTTCTTGTATATTCCTAGAGAATAATGTTACCCCTTGAAATGCCAACATTGCCTAGTATGTGTCATTGGGGGTAAAGGGCACCACATGCACAAGGGAAACCCAGGTTGGGGGTTATTTCATGGTTCCAATAGGTATTTCATTGTTCCTTTTGGTGTTGGAGGCTTCAAGAGAAAAGAGTTGGCATGTCCCCTTCAAGCTTTTGGACTGCTATTTTACATTGAGACTGTCTGTTTTTTTCCTTAGAGCTGACAAAATGTTACAGAAATTGTCAAGTCTGGCTTTTGGTTGATTTGGTAATTTTCAAAAACTATCTTCACTTTCATATAAATCCCACAACAAGTAAATCGATAATATTAACCTTCTAAAAGACTGCAACTGCCTTATCAACATAATGTCAAAGCTGGTGTCTTCGGACAAACCCTCCGAACATGGCTGTAAAGAAAACGGAGCTAAACTAATATCCAATTTCTGTGAATTATTTGTTGAAAGTGTTGATTTATCGATGCCCAGTAGGAAGAGAACCAGTGCAAACTGCTCTCACTTGCTCCCATACACAAAACTTTGTAAAAATACAATCACCCTGCCCTTGGCACAGGACACTTGCGGAAGAGTGGTCTGTTACTTTCAAAGACAGGATGAGGCCTCAGAAAACCTGGAAGCAGGAAAAGGTAAAGGAGAGAATGGAAAAGAGTGCAGGGTCGGACCTGTGGTAATGGAGAATCAAAGGTGTAACTCTGTTATCCTTGGAAGCAATCTCTCAAGCGGGCAGCAGGCATGGGATTGAAGGTGATGCGCTGAGTATTAGCAGAGTGCACAGCAGATGCTTGGCTGACAGAACTCAAAGAAATCAGCTCAAAATATCCCCACAATTGAATCTGAGACCAAGATCCGAGCTGCCAAATCTGAGCTAGCAGAGGCAGCGGAAAAAGATGGATAGGGCTACGGATGATGGCTCTCACAGAACTCAGGGATCTAGAGTGCGTTGTGGGTTTTGGTGGGTACTTTCAAGAGAGCAAATAGAACTGTGACCTCAGTGAGACAGCAACCGCACTGGCTCGTGAGGTTGAATTTATCGATATGTCCTATGGCCACATCCACTGCATCTGCAGGTCCAGGGTCCAATTTGACATTTTGACAATAGAGCACCTGTGGGGCTCAATCAGAGGAATCATGCATCTGGTCTGAGTGTTCCAGGGGGCGTTGGGTTTGAAATCAGTATTAAAAGATTTAGGATCCGCTACGTTCTTAACCTGGATTTGGATTACAGTCTGGTTTGAGGCAGAGGATGCGGAACAGCTCTGTGGTTGCCTTCGTGAACGCATGACTCAAGCATGAGAGAACTAGGAAGAGTGGTCAAAGTCCACAGCATGAGAAGATGAAGCATTTCTTACAGCATTATCACCCAAATGCAGATGCTACATTTTGGACGGCACTGACAGGGTACTGCAACGAGGACACATAGGTCGGTCTGCGGGATCATCCCAGCAGGCCCTGAAGTATGACATCCATTCATATGCTTCCACTGGTGTTTCTGTAGACAGAGAAGCTCTGGGAAGAACTGGTAACATTGGGACATTCCCATGGCAGTAGAAAGTACAAGCGTACTCTCTGTTGGCTGTTTTGGAGACACTTCAAAATGACATACAGAAGAATGCAGAGCTGAAAACCTATAGAAGCTTCATTTCCACTAGAGGAAGTGCAATGTGCCCTTTCAGAATTGTGAGATTAGTGTAATAAAAACGAGGATTTACTAACTGAAACATTATGGTGTGTTCATCACATCAAAGGCAACACCAGGATTTAGAGATATACCAGACAACACACACAGGAACAGGGCATGGCATCAAGGTCTAGGGAAAATTATCCACACAAAATACCATGTAATTGCGTACACCAAAGAGTCTAAAGTTTGCACTTAACCAAGCCCTATAAGTCTATGTTAGATACATTATAGTACTTGAACTATCGTGTAAAAGAAGTAGAATAAAAGAAACAGGAAGTAACCATTTTCAGTTCCAAAGAGATTGAAGGCCCAAAAAGAAAGCTTTCAAACAACTAGACGGCAAAACGTTACCAGAGCAAGCTCTGAAAATAGATGTGAAGTAAACACTGATGAACAACAGTGCCTCAGAATCACAAAAGTCAGAATACCAGAAAAGGGGAAGAGAAACTCTAAAGATGAACACAATAATATCAGAAAACTCAATGGATGAGATAAAAACTGGGCTAAAGTCAATCCTAAGTAGACTATATAATGCAGAGGGACTCGAGAATGGCTGTGAGGACAGAGGAACAGAAATCGCTCGACCAGAAGAAGACACAGAAAAGCAAGTGCAAACCAACGCTAACATCACTGTTGAATCCTGGATTAAGAAAAAGCAGGTAAGAGAAGGACTCATAGGATTCCCAAATGGAAAAGCAAGAGATAAAATAACAAATACTGAAAAGGAATTTATAGAAAAATCAGAAAGAAACTTGTGAAAGCCAAGAAAGTATCATCTATACGAATTCAGGAAGTACACATCATCCAAAAGAGGTGGAATACCAATAGACCAAAAAGCAGCTGTAGAATTCAAGTAAAAAAAAGATCATGATCATCCCAGTGATGTAAAATGCACCTCGAGGAAAGCAACTTAGTCACAACAGAACCTCCAGAGGGGTTTCAGCTGATATCTCGGCAGAAATTTTGCAGCACTGGGAGGAGTGCCAGGACATAGACCATATCCTGAATGAGAAAAAGCTGCAATATAGGGTAGCCTATGCCAAATGACCGCCGTTTATAACAACGGCAGAGCTAGGGAATTTCACTGACCGGCAAACCTGAAAAGAATTCAGCAGTTTGAGACTGATCCTAAAACAAAAATTGAGAATCCTACCCTGAGTAGAAAAGTAGCAAGATGAAATGGAAATATCAAAACCATTATTGCAAATGCAAGAAGAGCCTGAGTTGCAAAGAAGTAAGAAGAAGAAGGCAAGGAGGACATCAAAATCAAAAAGAAGGGAGAGGGTAGCAGGAAATCATAGGTGATTTTAAGCACTGTCTTAAGTGAATCAGCTTACATGACTGTCTGAAACAAAAGGAGAGATGCATGGCCTAATGTGTTTGCAAAACATACAATCAGACAAACAAACACCAAAAGGTTACAGTTGGCTGACATATAGCAAACAAACATGATTATTCAAGACAAAATACTCAAAGTGATGTCAAGGATCATTCAGCACGCATCGACCTAGTATCGTTATTAGCATGTATTCAACACACTTGTATTCAGAAAACAGACGCGTGCATAATTATTCATAGATACTGATCCAGAAGTGCATATCGTGAGCAAACACAAATGACGGTTTGGATTAAGAGTGGGTCATAGAACGGGATATAGACTTACAAGTCGTCCAACAGGATAAACGAATGCCTAATTCTACCCTACGTAGAGAAGAAATGGCATAAGCCTATAACAAAGATAAGTAGCTCTGCAAAACTTGTACTAAGATGCAAAGAGACAGACAGGAAAGTGCACGTGGGATTGGTTTCATTTCTAGGAATTTCAGCCCCCATGAAACAAATGGATCCATGTTCTGAGAGTGTGGGATGTTCAGCAGAAAGCAACAGACGGATATGTAATCTGGGTGAATGGATATTACACAAACATGAGTTTCCTTGAGTGTGTCTCTGTGTACTGTGAACTGTTAGAAAGTTTAAAGTAGGTGTGAATCCATAAACTGATCATGGTACACTCTCCCTCCGTTTGTACTGTGTATACAGATTTGAACAAAAGGAAGAGGAAGAGAAAAGGACCATGGGACCCTTGTGGATAGAATCACATTTCCCTTAGGCAAAAACTCTCGTCTAAATGGCAGGGGCATCACCCCCAACACCACTTGAATGGATGCATCAACCACTGGGGGATGGCAGTTACCGGTTTGGATTCCAGATGGAATGTTGGTGTGTACCATGAGGCTTGTTGCGGCTGGTGGATCCAAGGT
>NC_045731.1:19174228-19189157 GCF_009834535.1 Camelus ferus | reverse complement strand
TTGCAAAGAAGTAAGAAGAAGAAGGCAAGGAGGACATCAAAATCAAAAGAAAGGAGAGGTAGCAGGGAATCATAGGTGATTATAAGCACTATCTTAAGTGAATCAGTTTACATGACTTTTTGAAGCAAAAGGAGAGACGCATGGCCTAATGTGTTTGCAAAACAATCAGACATACAAACAATCACCAAAAGATTACAGTTGGCTGACATCTACCAAAAAACCATGATTATTCAAGACAAAATACTCAAAGTGATGTCAAGGATCATTCAGCACTCATCGACCTATTATCGCTGTTAGCATGTACTCAACACAGTTGTTTTCAGAAAACAGACGCGTGCATAATTATTCATAGATACTGATCCAGAAGTGCATTAGTGAGCCACATCAATGATGTTTTTGAATAAGAGGGAGTCATAGAACGGGATATACGACTTACAAGTCTTCCAACAGGATAAACGAATGACTAATTCTACCTACGTAGAGGAAGAAATGGCATAGCCTATAACAAAGATAAGTAGCTCTGCAAAACTGTACTAAGTGCAAAAGAGACAGACAGGAAAGGGCACGTTGTGATTGGTTTCATTTCTAGGAATTTCAGCCCCCATGAAAAAAATGGATCTATGTTCTGAGAGTGTGGGTGTTTCAGCAGAAAGCAACAGACGTATATGTAATCTGGGTGAATGGATATTACACAAACATGAGTTTCCTTGAGTGGGTCTCTGTGTACTGTGAAATATTAGAAAGTTTAAATAGGTGTGAATCCATAAACTGATCATGGAAACTCTTCCCTCCGTTTGTACTGTGTATACAGATCTGTACAATTGGAAAGAGGGAAGAGAAAAGGAACATGGGACCCTTCTGGATAGAATCACATTTCCCTTAGGAAACTCTCGTCAAATGCAGCATCACCCCCAAAAAGGACTTGATGCATCAACCACTGGGGATGTCAGGTACTGGTTGGATTCCAGATGGAATGTTGGTGTGTACCACGAGGCTTGTTGCGGCTGCTGGATCCAAGGTAACTGGGCAGAATTCTGTGGGTGGATCAGTTTGATGGTGGGTCTGCTGCCCTATGTGGAGATTGGCTTATGTCTTTGGTTCGGGTAGCTGAGTAAGTTCGAGATAATGCTGCTGCCCAAAGACCTGAGTTCATGGGTCACTTTCCAGAATCTGAAAGGGCAGACAGTGGAAGATCTGCCTGTCATCTGCTTACTGGTGAGGCTTCGAGGTATTTTTAGACATGCCCAGTGCTCTTGACATCGACTTTATTGGAGACACGAAGAGAAGCTGGCAGAAAAACTGGCTGCATGGATTGAGGAGATGTGCGAACACATTGATGAGAGTTGTTCTGTTACAGTGGAGAATATCGGCATGGAGACATCTCTAGAGAATACCAGGCTTGAAAGACATTCATGAGACTTACTGAACCTCGGTGATTCTGCAGGAAATTAAGGAGAGTCAACGTGCCCTTGAGAATATTACTCGATTCTCTGCTCCAAGAACGGGTCCAAGATTCCTGAAGTTTAAAAGAGAAGAGATGGCAGAGATGAAAAAGCGCTCATGTTCTTGGAAGTGGTCGTGGGAATCCACACATCCCAAGGGGCATTTACGAATCATTCAGACCGAAATGCACCAAGCCCAGGTAAGCCTATTCCCACGTTTTTGCCTAGCTATCAATCACATGCTCTTCCCTCCACTCCACTCTGGCATCCATTTCAAAGAATCAGAACCTGAGCTGCAATGAATCCAGTAGGAGGAGAGCAAGCCCCTACTAGAATCAGAGTTCCACCTCCTTCACACTCGGTGAACAACAGTGAAGTCCTTAAAGGTCAAATACTCTCGACTGAAATAGATAGGATTTGAATAATTAGCTCACACAAAGAAATGATGACCTTCCCCTAGATTCAGGAAATGCTGGGGTTATATATTCTTTGGGCTGAAAGGAGTGTGGGAAGTGAGGGGAATCTTTGAATGAACTTGAATATGTAATAGGCCTCAGTTTTTCAAGACAGTACAGGAAAATATTAGAAGTCAGATATTGAACTGAACTGTAAAAGTTGCCAAACACTTTAAAGACATAGGTTATCTGGACAGTCATTCACTTCCGTCAAGCTCCGGGTGCACTATATCTTGGAGGTGAAGACTTGGTTGTGTTAAATTGCTTTACCCAACATAATCGGATGATTAAGCATTCTCAGTACTGATAGAAGAGCACCTGGTTGTCAATAGCTTAGCATAGCTGCAGCAGGTTTCTCATAGTTAAATTCCTCTAGGTGCTTTTGGAAAAAAGCCTAAATGTATATATTCGGTTTAGATTTTCTTGTATATTCCTAGAGAGGAATGTTACCCCTTGAAATGCCAACATTGCCTAGTATGTGTCATTGGGATTAAAGGGCACCAGGTTCACAAGGGAAACACAGGATAGGGGTTATATCTTGGTTCCAATAATTATTTGATCGTTCCTTTTGTTGTTGGAGGCTTCAAGACAAAAGGGTTGGCATGTACCCTTCAAATTTTTGGACTGCTATTTTACATTGAGACTGTCTGTTTTTTCCTCATTGCTGAAAAAATCTTACAGAAATTGTCAAGTCAGACTTCTACATTGATTTGGTAATTTTCAAAATCTAACTTCACTTTCATATAAATCCCAAAACACATAAATCGATACTATTAAACTTCTTAAAGACTGCAACTGCCTTATCAAAATTATGTCAAAGCTGGAGTCTTCGGATAATCCATCCGACCATGGCTGCAAAGAAAAAGGAGTGAATCAAGTATCCAATTTCTGTGAATTACTTCTGGAAAGTGTTGATTTGTCGATGCCCAGTAGGAAGAGAACGAGTGCAAACTGCTCTCACTAGCTACCATACACAAAATATTGTAAACACAAACTCACCCAGCCCTTGGCAAGGATACTTCCCTAAGAGTGGTCTGTTAATTCCAAAGACAGGATGAGGCCTTAGAAAAACCGGAAGCAGGAAAAGGAAAAGTAGAGAATGGACACCAGTGCAAGATCTGATCTCTGGTAATGGAGCATCAAAGGTGAAACTCTGTTATACTTGGAAGCACACTCTCAAGCGGGCAGCAGGCATGGGATTGAAGGTGATGCGCTGAGTATTAGCAGAGTGCACAGCAGATGCTTGGCTGACAGAACTCAAAGAAATCAGCTCAAAATATCCCCACAAATGAATCTGGGACCAAGATCCGAGCTGCCAAATCTAAGCAGGCAGAGGCAGCGGAAAAAGAGGGGTTGGGCGACGGATGACGGCTCTCGCAGAACTCAGGGATCTAGAGTGCGTTGTGGGTTTTGGTGTGTACTTTCAAGAGAGCAAAGAGAACTGTGACCTCAGTGAGACAGCAACCGCACTGGCTCGTGAGATTGAGTTTATCGATATGTCCTATGGCCACATCCACTGCATCTGCAGGACCAGGGTCCAATTTGACATTTTGCCAATAGAGCACGTGTGGGGCACAATCAGAGGTATCATGCATCTGGACTGAGGGTTCCAGGGGGCGTTGGGTTTGAAATCAGTATTAAAAGATTTAGGATACGCTACATTCATAACCTGGATTGGGATTACAGTCTGGTTTGAGGCAGAGGATGCGGAACAGCCCTGTGGTTGCCTTCGTGAACGCATGACTCAAGCATGAGAGAACTAGGAAGAGTGGTCAAAGTCCACAGCATGAGAAGATGAAGCATTTCTTACAGCATTATCACCCAAATGCAGATGCTACATTTTGGACGGCACTGACATGGTACTGAACCGAGGACAAATAGGTCGGTCTGCGGGATCATCCCAGCTGGCCCTGAAGTACGACATCCATACATATGCTTCCACTGGTGTTTCTGTAGACAGAGAAGCTCTGGGAAGGACTGGTAACATTGGGACATTCCCATGGCAGTAGAAAGTACAAGCGTACTCTCTGTTGGCTGTTTTGGAGACACTTCAAAATGTCATACAGAAGAATGCAGAGCTGAAAACCTATAGAAGCCTCATTTCCACTAGAGGAAGTGCCCTGTGCCCTTTAATAATTGTGAGAATTGTGTAATAAACATGAGGTTCTTCTAACAGAAGCAGTATGGTGTGTTCATCACAAAAAAGGCAACACCAGGTTTTAAAGATATACCAGACAACACCCACAGGAACAGGGCATGGCATCAAGGTCTAGGGAAAATTGTTCTAACAGAAATACCATGGAATTGCATACACCAAAGCGTCTAAAATTTGCAATTAACCAAGCCCAATAAGTGTATATTAGATACAATATAGTAACAGACCTGTAGAGCAAATGAAGTATAGTAAAAGAAACAGGAAGTACCATTTTCAGTTCCAAAGAGATTGAAGGCCCAAAAAATAAGCTTTCAAACAACTAGACGGCAGAACGATACCAGAGCAAGCTCTGAAAATGGAGGTGAGGGAAACACTGATGAACCACAGTGCCTAAGAATCACAAAAGGCAGAATACCAGAAAAGTGGAAGAGAAACTCTAAAGAAGAAACCAATAGTATCAGAAAACCCAATGGATGAGATAAAAACGGGGCTAAATCAATCCTAAGCAGACTATATAATGCAGAGGGACTCGTGAATATCTGTGAGGACAGGGGAACAGAAATCCCTCCATCTGAAAAAGACTCAGAAAAGCAAGTGCAAACCAACGCTAACATCACTGTTGAATCCTGGATTAAGAAAAAGCAGGTAAGAATAGGACTCATAGGATTTCCAAACGGAAAAGCAAGAGATAAAATAATATATTCTGATAAGGAATTTGTAGAAAAATCAGAATGAAACTTGCTGAAAGCCAAGAAAGTATCATCTATACGTATTCAGGAAATACACAGCGTGCAAAAGAGGTGGAATACCAATAGTCTAACAAGCAGCTGTACAATTCAAATAAACAAATTTCATGATCATCCCAGTGATGTAAAATGCACCTCGAGGAAAGCAACTTAGTTAAAACAGAACCTCCAGAGGGGTTTCAGCTTATATCTCGGCAGAAATTTTGCAGTACAGGGAGGAGTGCCAGGACATAGACCATACGCTGAATGAGAAAAAGCTGCAATCTAGGGTAGCCTATGCCAAATGACCGCCGTTTATAACAACGGCAGAGCTAGGGAATTTCACTGACTGGCAAACCTGAAAAGAATTCAGCAGTTTGAGACTGATCCTAAAACAAAAATTGAGAATCCTTCCCTGAGTAGAATAGTAGCAAGTTGAAATGAAAATAACAAAACCATTATTGCAAATGCAAGAAGAGCCTGAGTTGCAAAGAAGTAAGAAGAAGAAGGCAAGGAGGACATCAAAATCAAAAAGAAAGGAGAGGGTAGCAGGGAATCATAGGTGATTATAAGCACTATCTTAAGTGAATCAGTTTACATGACTTTTTGAAGCAAAAGGAGAGACGCATGGCCTAATGTGTTTGCAAAACAATCAGACATACAAACAATCACCAAAAGATTACAGTTGGCTGACATCTACCAAAAAACCATGATTATTCAAGACAAAATACTCAAAGTGATGTCAAGGATCATTCAGCACTCATCGACCTATTATCGCTGTTAGCATGTACTCAACACAGTTGTTTTCAGAAAACAGACGCGTGCATAATTATTCATAGATACTGATCCAGAAGTGCATATCGTGAGCCAAATCAAATGATGGTTTTGAATAAGAGTGAGTCATAGAACGGGATATAGACTTACAAGTCTTCCAACAGGATGAACGAATGTCTTATTCTACCCTACGTAGTGAAGAAATGGCATAGCCTATAACAAAGACAATTAGCTCTGCATAACTGTACTAATAGCAAAAGAGACAGACAGGAAAGTGCACGTTGGGACTGGTTTAATTTCTAGGAATTTCAGCCCCCATGAAACAAATGGATCCATGTTCTGAGAGTGTGGGTGTTTAAGCAGAAAGCAACAGACGGATATGTAATCTGGGTGAATGGATATTACACAAACATGAGTTTCCTTGAGTGGGTCTCTGTGTACTGTGAACTGTTAGAAAGTTTAAATAGGTGTGAATCCATAAACTGATCATGATAACTCTTCCCTCCGTTTGTACTGTGTATACAGATCTGAACAAAAGGAAAGAGGGAAGAGAAAAGGACCATGGGACCCTTCTGGATAGAATCACATTTCCCTTAGGAAACTCTCGTCTAATGCAGCATCACCCCCAAAAAGGACTTGATGCATCAACCACTGGGGATGACAGTTACAGGTTGAATTCCAGGTGGAATTTTGTTGTGTACCACGAGGCTTGTTGCGGCTGGTGGATCCAAGGTAACTGGGCAGAATTCTGTGGGTGGATCAGTTTGATGGTGGGTCTGCTGCCCTACGTGGAGATTGGCTTAGGTCTATTGTTCGGGTAGCTGAGTAAGTTCGAGATAATGCTGCTGCCCAAATACCTGAGTTCATGGGTAAGTTTCCAGAATCTGAAAGGGCAGACAGTGGAAGATCTGCCTGTCATCTTCTTACTGGTGAGGCTTCGCGGTATTTTTAGACATGCCCAGTGCTCTTGACATCGACTTTATTGGAGACCCGAAGAGAAGCTGGCAGAAAAACTGGCTGCATGGATTGAGGAGATGTGAGAACACATTGATGAGAGTTGTTCTGTTACAGTGGAGAATATCGGCATGGAGAAATCTCTAGAGAATACCAGGCTTGAAAGACATTCATGAGACTTACTGAACCTCGGTGATTCTGCAGGAAATTAAGGAGAGTCAACGTGCCCTTGAGAAAATTACTCGATTCTCTGCTCCAAGAACGGGTCCAAGATTCCTGAAGTTTAAAAGAGAAGAGATGGCAGAGATGAAAAAGCGCTCATGTTCTTGGAAGTGGTCGTGGGAATCCACACATCCCAAGGGGCATTTACGAATCATTCAGACCGAAATGCACCAAGCCCAGGTAAGACTATTCCCAAGTTTTTGCCTAGCTATCAATCACATGGTCTTCCCTCCACTCCACTCTGGCATCCATTTCAAAGAATCAGAACCTGAGCTGCAATGAATCCAGTAGGAGGAGAGCAAGCCCCTACTAGAACCAGAGTTCCACCTCCTTCACACTCGGTGAACAACAGTGAAGTCCTTAAAGGTCAAATACTCTCGACTGAAATAGATAGGATTTGAATAATTAGCTCACACAAAGAAATGATGACCTTCCCCTAGATTCAGGAAATGCTGGGGTTATATATTCTTTGGGATGAAAGGAGTGTGGGAAGTGAGGGGAATCTTTGAATGAACTTGAATATGTAATAGGCCTCAGTTTTTCAAGACAGTACAGGAAAATATTAGAAGTCAGATATTGAACTGAACTGTAAAAGTTGCCAAACACTTTAAAGACATAGGTTATCTGGACAGTCATTCACTTCCGTCAAGCTCCGGGTGCACTATATCTTGGAGGTGAAGACTTGGATGTGTTAAATTGCTTTACCCAACATAATCGGATGATTAAGCATTCTCAGTACTGATAGAAGAGCACCTGGTTGTCAATAGCTTAGCATAGCTGCAGCAGGTTTCTCATAGTTAAATTCCTCTAGGTGCTTTTGGAAAAAAGCCTAAATGTATATATTCGGTTTAGATTTTCTTGTATATTCCTAGAGAGGAATGTTACCCCTTGAAATGCCAACATTGCCTAGTATGTGTCATTGGGATTAAAGGGCACCAGGTTCACAAGGGAAACACAGGATAGGGGTTATATCTTGGTTCCAATAATTATTTCATCGTTCCTTTTGTTGTTGGAGGCTTCAAGAGAAAAGGGTTGGCATGTACCCTTCAAACTTTTGGACTGCTATTTTACATTGAGACTGTCTGTTTTTTCCTCATTGCTGACAAAATCTTACAGAAATTGTCAAGTCAGACTTCTACATTGATTTGGTAATTTTCAAAATCTAACTTCACTTTCATATAAATCCCAAAACACATAAATCGATACTATTAAACTTCTTAAAGTCTGCAACTGCCTTATCAATATTATGTCAAAGCTGGAGTCTTCGGATAATCCATCCGACCATGGCTGCAAAGAAAAAGGAGTGAATCAAGTATCCAATTTCTGTGAATTACTTCTGGAAAGTGTTGATTTGTCGATGCCCAGTAGGAAGAGAACGAGTGCAAACTGCTCTCACTAGCTACCATACACAAAATATTGTAAACACAAACTCACCCAGCCCTTGGCAAGGATACTTCCCTAAGAGTGGTCTGTTAATTCCAAAGACAGGATGAGGCCTTAGAAAAACCGGAAGCAGGAAAAGGAAAAGTAGAGAATGGACACCAGTGCAAGATCTGATCTCTGGTAATGGAGCATCAAAGGTGAAACTCTGTTATACTTGGAAGCACACTCTCAAGCGGGCAGCAGGCATGGGATTGAAGGTGATGCGCTGAGTATTAGCAGAGTGCACAGCAGATGCTTGGCTGACAGAACTCAAAGAAATCAGCTCAAAATATCCCCACAAATGAATCTGGGACCAAGATCCGAGCTGCCAAATCTAAGCAGGCAGAGGCAGCGGAAAAAGAGGGGTTGGGCGACGGATGACGGCTCTCGCAGAACTCAGGGATCTAGAGTGCGTTGTGGGTTTTGGTGTGTACTTTCAAGAGAGCAAAGAGAACTGTGACCTCAGTGAGACAGCAACCGCACTGGCTCGTGAGATTGAGTTTATCGATATGTCCTATGGCCACATCCACTGCACCTGCAGGACCAGGGTCCAATTTGACATTTTGCCAATAGAGCACGTGTGGGGCACAATCAGAGGTATCATGCATCTGGACTGAGGGTTCCAGGGGGCATTGGGTTTGAAATCAGTATTAAAAGATTTAGGATACGCTACATTCATAACCTGGATTGGGATTACAGTCTGGTTTGAGGCAGAGGATGCGGAACAGCCCTGTGGTTGCCTTCGTGAACGCATGACTCAAGCATGAGAGAACTAGGAAGAGTGGTCAAAGTCCACAGCATGAGAAGATGAAGCATTTCTTACAGCATTATCACCCAAATGCAGATGCTATATTTTGGACGGCACTGACATGGTACTGAACCGAGGACAAATAGGTCGGTCTGCGGGATCATCCCAGCTGGCCCTGAAGTACGACATCCATACATATGCTTCCACTGGTGTTTCTGTAGACAGAGAAGCTCTGGGAAGGACTGGTAACATTGGGACATTCCCATGGCAGTAGAAAGTACAAGCGTACTCTCTGTTGGCTGTTTTGGAGACACTTCAAAATGTCATACAGAAGAATGCAGAGCTGAAAACCTATAGAAGCCTCATTTCCACTAGAGGAAGTGCCCTGTGCCCTTTAATAATTGTGAGAATTGTGTAATAAACATGAGGTTCTTCTAACAGAAGCAGTATGGTGTGTTCATCACAAAAAAGGCAACACCAGGTTTTAAAGATATACCAGACAACACCCACAGGAACAGGGCATGGCATCAAGGTCTAGGGAAAATTGTTCTAACAGAAATACCATGGAATTGCATACACCAAAGCGTCTAAAATTTGCAATTAACCAAGCCCAATAAGTGTATATTAGATACAATATAGTAACAGACCTGTAGAGCAAATGAAGTATAGTAAAAGAAACAGGAAGTACCATTTTCAGTTCCAAAGAGATTGAAGGCCCAAAAAATAAGCTTTCAAACAACTAGACGGCAGAACGATACCAGAGCAAGCTCTGAAAATGGAGGTGAGGGAAACACTGATGAACCACAGTGCCTAAGAATCACAAAAGGCAGAATACCAGAAAAGTGGAAGAGAAACTCTAAAGAAGAAACCAATAGTATCAGAAAACCCAATGGATGAGATAAAAACGGGGCTAAAGTCAATCCTAAGCAGACTATATAATGCAGAGGGACTCGTGAATATCTGTGAGGACAGGAGAACAGAAATCCCTCCATCTGAAAAAGACTCAGAAAAGCAAGTGCAAACCAACGCTAACATCACTGTTGAATCCTGGGTTAAGAAGAAGCAGGTAAGAATAGGACTCATAGGATTTCCAAACGGAAAAGCAAGAGATAAAATAATATATTCTGAAAAGGAATTTGTAGAAAAATCAGAATGAAACTTGCTGAAAGCCAAGAAAGTATCATCTATACGTATTCAGGAAATACACAGCGTGCAAAAGAGGTGGAATACCAATAGTCTAACAAGCAGCTGTACAATTCAAATAAACAAATTTCATGATCATCCCAGTGATGTAAAATGCACCTCGAGGAAAGCAACTTAGTTAAAACAGAACCTCCAGAGGGGTTTCAGCTTATATCTCGGCAGAAATTTTGCAGTACAGGGAGGAGTGCCAGGACATAGACCATACGCTGAATGAGAAAAAGCTGCAATCTAGGGTAGCCTATGCCAAATGACCGCCGTTTATAACAACGGCAGAGCTAGGGAATTTCACTGACTGGCAAACCTGAAAAGAATTCAGCAGTTTGAGACTGATCCTAAAACAAAAATTGAGAACCTTACCCTGAGTAGAAAAGTAGCAAGATGAAATGAAAATAACAAAACCATTATTGCAAATGCAAGAAGAGCCTGAGTTGCAAAGAAGTAAGAAGAAGAAGGCAAGGAGGACATCAAAATCAAAAAGAAAGGACAGGGCAGCATGGAATCATAGGTGATAATAAGCACTATCTTAAGTGAATCAGTTTACATGACTTTTTGAAGCAAAAGTAGAGATGCATGGCCTAATGTGTTTGCAAAACAATCAGACATACAAACAAACACCAAAAGATTACAGTTGGCTGACATCTACCAAAAAACCATGATTATTCAAGACAAAATACTCAAAGTGTTGTCAAGGATCATTCAGCACTCATCGACCTATTATCGCTGTTAGCATGTACTCAACAGAGTTGTATATTCAGAAAACAGACGCGTGCATAATTATTCATAGATACTGATCCAGAAGTGCATATCGTGATCCAAACCAAATGACGGTTTTGAATAAGAGTGTGTCATAGAACGGGATATAGACTTACAAGTCTTCCAACAGGATGAACGAATGTCTTATTCTACCCTACGTAGTGAAGAAATGGCATAGCCTATAACAAAGACAAGTAGCTCTGCATAACTGTACTAAGAGCAAAAGAGACAGACAGGAAAGTGCACTTTGGGATTGGTTTAATTTCTAGGAATTTCAGCCCCCATGAAACAAATGGATCCATGTTCTGAGAGTGTGGGTGTTTAAGCAGAAAGCAACAGACGGATATGTAATCTGGGTGAATGGATATTACACAAACATGAGTTTCCTTGAGTGGGTCTCTGTGTACTGTGAACTGTTAGAAAGTTTAAATAGGTGTGAATCCATAAACTGATCATGGAAACTCTTCCCTCCGTTTGTACTGTGTATACAGATCTGAACAAAAGGAAAGAGGGAAGAGAAAAGGACCATGAGACCCTTCTGGATAGAATCACATTTCCCTTAGGAAACTCTCGTCTAATGCAGCATCACCCCCAAAAAGGACTTGATGCATCAACCACTGGGGATGACAGTTACAGGTTGGATTCCAGGTGAAATTTTGTTGTGTACCACGAGGCTTGTTGCGGCTGGTGGATCCAAGGTAACTGGGCAGAATTCTGTGGGTGGATCAGTTTGATGGTGGGTCTGCTGCCCTATGTGGAGTTTGGCTTAGGTCTATTTATTCGGGTAAGCTGAGTAAGTTCGAGATAATGCTGCTGCCCAAATACCTGAGTTCATGGGTAAGTTTCCAGAATCTGAAAGGGCAGACAGTGGAAGATCTGCCTGTCATCTTCTTACTGGTGAGGCTTCGCGGTATTTTTAGACATGCCCAGTGCTCTTGACATCGACTTTATTGGAGACCCGAAGAGAAGCTGGCAGAAAAACTGGCTGCATGGATTGAGGAGATGTGAGAACACATTGATGAGAGTTGTTCTGTTACAGTGGAGAATATCGGCATGGAGAAATCTCTAGAGCATACCAGGCTTGAAAGACATTCATGAGACTTACTGAACCTCGGTGATTCTGCAGAAAATTAAGGAGAGTCAACGTGCCCTTGAGAAAATTACTCGATTCTCTGCTCCAAGAACGGGTCCAAGATTCCTGACGTTTAAAAGAGAAGAGATGGCAGAGATGAAAATGCGCTCATGTACTTGGAAGTGGTCGTGGGAATCCACACATCCCAAGGGGCATTTACGAATCATTCAGACCGAAATGCACCAAGCCCAGGTAAGACTATTCCCAAGTTTTTGCCTAGCTATCAATCACATGCTCTTCCCTCCACTCCACTCTGGCATCCATTTCAAAGAATCAGAACCTGAGCTGCAATGAATCCAGTAGGAGGAGAGCAAGCCCCTACTAGAATCAGAGTTCCACCTCCTTCACACTCGGTGAACAACAGTGAAGTCCTTAAAGGTCAAATACTCTCGACTGAAATAGATAGGATTTGAATAATTAGCTCACACAAAGAAATGATGACCTTCCCCTAGATTCAGGAAATGCTGGGGTTATATATTCTTTGGGATGAAAGGAGTGTGGGAAGTGAGGGGAATCTTTGAATGAACTTGAATATGTAATAGGCCTCAGTTTTTCAAGACAGTACAGGAAAATATTAGAAGTCAGATATTGAACTGAACTGTAAAAGTTGCCAAACACTTTAAAGACATAGGTTATCTGGACAGTCATTCACTTCCGTCAAGCTCCGGGTGCACTATATCTTGGAGGTGAAGACTTGGATGTGTTAAATTGCTTTACCCAACATAATCGGATGATTAAGCATTCTCAGTACTGATAGAAGAGCACCTGGTTGTCAATAGCTTAGCATAGCTGCAGCAGGTTTCTCATAGTTAAATTCCTCTAGGTGCTTTGGAAAAAAGCCTAAATGTATATATTCGGTTTAGATTTTCTTGTATATTCCTAGAGAGGAATGTTACCCCTTGAAATGCCAACATTGCCTAGTATGTGTCATTGGGATTAAAGGGCACCAGGTTCACAAGGGAAACACAGGATAGGGGTTATATCTTGGTTCCAATAATTATTTCATCGTTCCTTTTGTTGTTGGAGGCTTCAAGAGAAAAGGGTTGGCATGTACCCTTCAAACTTTTGGACTGCTATTTTACATTGAGACTGTCTGTTTTTTCCTCATTGCTGACAAAATCTTACACAAATTTTCAAGTCTGGCTTCTAGGTTGATTTGGTAATTTTCAAAATCTAACTTCACTTTCATATAAATCCCAAAACACGTAAATCGATACTATTAACCTTCTTAAAGTCTACAACTGCCTTATCAACATAATGTCAAACCTGGAGTCTTCGGACAAACCCTAAGACCAAGGCTGTAAAGAATAAGGAGCGAAACAAATGTCCAATTTCTTTGAATTACCTGTGAATCGTGTTGATTTATCGATGCCCAGTAGGAAGAGAACCAGTGCAAACTGCTCTCAATAGCTACCATACACAAAATATTGTAAAGAAACACTCAACCAGCCCTTGGCACAGGACACTTGCCTAAGAGTGTTGTGTTATTTCCAAACACAGGATGAGGCCTCAGAAAAACCGGAAGCAGGAAAAGGCAAAGTAGGGAATGGAAACCAGTGCAGGATCTGACTTCTGGTAATGGAGCATCAAAGGTGAAACTCTGTTTTACTTGAAAGCATACTCTTAAGCCGGCAGGAGGCATGGGATTTAAGGTGATGCGCTGAGTGTTAGAGGAGTGCACAGCAGATGCTTGGCTGACAGAACTCAAAGAAATCAGCTCAAAATATCCCCACAAATTGAATCTGGGACCAAGATCCGAGCTGCCAAATCTAAGCAGGCAGAGGCAGCGGAAAAAGAGGGGTTGGGCGACGGATGACGGCTCTCGCAGAACTCAGGGATCTAGAGTGCGTTGTGGGTTTTGGTGTGTACTTTCAAGAGAGCAAAGAGAACTGTGACCTCAGTGAGACAGCAAACCGCACTGGCTCGTGAGAGTTGAGTTTATCGATATGTCCTATGGCCACATCCACTGCATCTGCAGGACCAGGGTCCAATTTGACATTTTGCCAATAGAGCACGTGTGGGGCACAATCAGAGGGTATCATGCATCTGGACTGAGGGTTCCAGGGGGCATTGGGTTTGAAATCAGTATTAAAAGATTTAGGATACGCTACATTCATAACCTGGATTGGGATTACAGTCTGGTTTGAGGCAGAGGATGCGGAACAGCCCTGTGGTTGCCTCGTGAACGCATGACTCAAGCATGAGAGAACTAGAATAGTGGTCAAAGTCCACAGAATGAGAAGATGAAGCATTTTCTTACAGCATTATCACCCAAATGCAGATGCTACTATTTTGGACGGCACTGACATGGTACTGAACCGCGGACCCAACTAGGTCGGTCTGCGGGATCATCCCAGCTGGCCCTGAAGTAGGACATCCATACATGCTTCCACTGGTTGTTCTGTAGACAGAGAAGCTCTGGGAAGGACTGGTAACATTGGGAACATTCCCCATGGCAGTATAAGTAAACAAGCGCACTCTATTTTGGCTGTTTTGTAGACACTACAAATGGACATACAGATGGCAGAGCCTGAAAACCTATAGAAGCTTCATTTCCACTAGGAAGTGCCCTGTGCCCTTTCAGAATGTGAGATTAGTGTAATAAAAATGAAGTTCTACTAACTGAATCAGTATGGTGTGTTCATCACATCAAAGGAAACACCAGGATTTAGACATATAGCACACAACACACACAGGAACAGGGCATGGCATCAAGGTCTAGGGAAAATTGTCTTCACAGTAATAACTAGGTATTGCCTACATGAAAGAGTCTAAAGTTTGCAATTAACCAAGCCCTATAAGTCTATATAAGATACATGATAGTACCTAACTTGAGTAAATGAAGTATAGTAAAAACAGGAAGTACAATTTTCAGTTCCAAGAGATTGAAGGCCAAAAAATAAGCTTTCAAACAACTAGACGACGGCAAAAACATAACAAGCAA